>NW_026652162.1:75000-238490 GCF_029873635.1 Malania oleifera
GCAACCAATCTGGCAATCCATGTTGTGGGCAGCGTCGAATCAAATCTTTATACCTTTCCCATGCTTCATAGAGTAATTCAAAATCATGCTGCTTGAATTGACCAATCTCACTCCTGAGTTGAGCTGTTTTTGCAGGTGGAAAGAATTTAGCTAGAAATTTTTCTGCCATGTCCTGCCAACTAGTAATACTCCCAGGTTGTAGCGACTGTAGCCAACCTCTTGCTTTGTCCCTCAAAGAGAAAGGGAATAATCTCAGTCTAATGGTGTCTTCAGTAACACCATTGATCTTCACAGTATCACAAATCTCCAAAAACATCGCCAGATGGATATTAGGATCATCAAGTGGCGATCCACTGAATTGGGCCTGCTGCACCATACTGATTAATGCGGGTTTGAGCTCAAAATTGTTGGCATTAATGGGCTGGCGTCTGATACCCGAATAATTGTCATTCACAACTTGTCGCACATAATCCTTCAAGGCACGTGGCTGCGCATTATCTTGTCCATTCTCCATGGCTAATACCCTCTTTTTCCTTAGTGCTCTAAGCGTTCTTTCAATCTCTGGATCAAAAGGAATAATGGCACGTATTCTAGCACTGCGCATCCAACATAAAAAAACACACCAAAAATACCAAAAAAATAATAATAATAAAATAAAATAAAGAAAATAAATAAATAAAAATATCAAAAAAATTCTAAATTAAAACCAAGATTACTTTGTATCGATATTGGCAAAAATAAGAAAAACTCAATCCCCGGCAACGGCGCCAAAAACTTGACCGGTGCAAACTGCAAGTGCACAGTATCGTAGTTTTATAATATAATGATGTGTAGAGTATCATCCTCAAGGATTGATGTCTTAATTTTACCAAGTACCAAAATTTTACTAACCTTGATTTTATTTAGAAAAATTAATAATTTTAGACTGTGAAATTTAAACAAAGCTACTTTAAATAAACTATTCAGGAGAATTTAAAACTGGATACCACGTGTCAAATTGATGATGGTGAAAACTTCTAGGAAACCGATTTCACCTAGTTCCTCACTATGCTTTACTCATTTAGCTAATTTAACTTCGTTTTCTTTGTTTGTTAGCAAATCGCCAATTTTTCCAAAAGCCTCTTTCGATAGTCAATCGGAACCTATTCTTATTTATTATTTAACATAAGAGTATGCAAATTAATAACGCAAGAACGCAGTAAGACCCTCGATTTTTAATGCTTCGTCGGTTCATATAAGTCTTTCGATCTCTATATTTACCTACACTGAATTATCCAAGATCTATCCTATAATCCCCCTTTTCGGTAGCAAATCACAAGACTAAAATCATTTAATTAATGGCCAGTTAATTAAAAGCATTAGGCACAAAATAACTCAAACAAACATTAATGAAAACTATTTCAGATTAGCATCAAAGAGCAAGCATAGTTCGAAACTGGTTACATCGTTTTCCTAGAATTCAAAAATTTAGTTCATTTTGAAAATTAAATCCAACATAACAGATTTCACCATATTTTCTTCAATTTGAAGCATACGGAAAAGATCAACACTCGCTGCACCGCCGTCGCGCGTCACGAACACCCCGAACACCGCCGTTGTTCGCCGCCTTTCGATTCTAAAAAGATAGTATTTTCGCGTGCTTCCAACTCTCCCTTGCTGGCTATGTGTGTATCTTCGCAGCACCCCCCAAAAGAAAACCACAAGAAAGCTCCCCCAAGAAAAATCCTTTTTTTTTTATATGGTGCGGCCTCTCTCACTCTAGCCACCCAGCGCACGCTGCTCTCTCCCCCTCTCTTCTTGCACACGGCACTCTCCCAAGGAAACCCTCCCTTGTTGACTTTTCCATCCTTTCCTTTTATCCTTTCTTTCTTTGCCTTTCTTTCCTTTCTTTTTTTCTTTCCATTCTTTTGTCTTTCCTTTGTATGTACCCAGCACACACTGCCCTTATGAGATGACCCGGCTGCATGGCTGGGTCACATCTCATTTTTTGATTTTTTAATTTTCTTTTTTTTTTCAAAGGTACATGAACTGCCCTCCTCTTTCAAGGCCACTTTCTACCGTCTTACAGCTTGTAACTCTCAAAGCTTAAAACATAAAAGATGTAGAGCTCTTTTTCATCTTTTCCCAAAATTTTGAATCATCTCAATCAGAGCTTGTATGAGAAAGTTACGCTAAGATTACGAAGAATTGTTGAAAAAATCCATAAAACGGCGTATGCTAACTTCACGTCTGATTTCGGCCTTGATGCTGCCATTATTTTGCAAAATACAAAAAACTAAAATTGTATATTGTTTTCTTATCTTTCTATGGCATCTTGAATCATCTAAATCAAAGGTTGGATGAGAGAGTTACGCACAAATTGCAAAGTACTGTCGGTTTTTTTTAGCTTCCAACAGTTGCTCTGCAATAAAAAACACCAAAATTTCATACATTACTCAATAAAACCCAAATTTTATAAATAGAACACAATGTTAGAATATTGAGAGTAATTAGGCATTTAAATACAAAATATCATTTGCAATGCATGAATTAAAGCACCTAATTACGCAATTTAAGCGCGTAATCAGTGTATGATAGGTTTAGTGGGGTTTTTTTTTTGGATGAGTCTTAGTGGAGAGGCTGGATTAGGGTAACTTTCTTCATCCTCCTTTAATTTGATTATTCCTTCGACAAATTCAGGACTATTAAATCCGTACTATCTCATTCAAAGTTGTTATAGGTC
Organism: Malania oleifera; assembly: GCF_029873635.1. Lineage (NCBI taxonomy): Eukaryota > Viridiplantae > Streptophyta > Magnoliopsida > Santalales > Ximeniaceae > Malania > Malania oleifera. The sequence goes on from NW_026652162.1 coordinate 77,723, forward strand.
TACCCCTACCCCTTCTACTGCCCCTTACAGCAACTCACTCTTCCTTATTGGCACACTATGTGGCCTACACTACAAGTGGCCAAACCATTTGAGTCATCCCTCCCTTATTTTATCTCACATTTCCTTGAGAAAATGTAAATTAATTAAGAATATTTGCAATGACCAACAAAGAGAATTCATCTAAGCTATGTGTTTGGTCACAAGCAATGATGGTAAATGATTGTGGTACAGAGAAAAAAGAGTATGATTCATAATGCAAGCCTAAAAATAGGAAGAATCAAAGCTGAAAGTGACTATCAACTTAGTTGAAGTAACTCACCAACTTGTTTTCAACCAATGATTGGGAAAAAAAAAATCGGAAAGAGATCCATAGAGATTAACCTTGGAATAATTAATTATTTAATTACATAGAATCGTATAGTGATCATCTTTTCTATATTTTGTTTATGATTTTGAATATCACTTATAAGATTATGAACACATTCAACAAAATAAAAGAAAAAAAGGGAAAAAATAGAAGACAAAATAATTTACGTGATTCATATAGTGTTTATGTCAATGGAGTTGTTATAAAAATTTCTACTACTTCATGAATAAAATGTTTTCGTGTTTCGATCCTTGACTCCACATATAAATAATATTAATATATGAATTCAAAATAATCTCATATACATGGACTTTGCATTGGGTTAATAAGAGTCATAAGACATCCATCAACCATGCATTGGGTTAATAAGAGTCATAAGACATCCATCAACCATGCATGCATCATTATTTTCACATCACTGTCTTTGAGGAACATGAAAAATAAGATCCTTACATCAAGGGAGAGTCTCATCTAAAGAGGAAAAACCAAAGAGGGAGGGAAGGAGAAGGGAGGGACACAGATTAAGGAAAGAAATTCTTCAAGCCTTTGAGAGAGAAGAGGCTTTGATTCGTCAAGTACATGTAATTTATTTATGTATTTTTATCTAAACATTGAAATTCTCAAAAGGTTTACACCCTAATGCCATAAGGCTTATGCCTTGCCTACTTATCATGGGCTTCTTATGCAAAATTAATTATTGTCATTTCATGTGTGCATCGAAGCTTAGACTCGTTCAAGAATGGTTACTATACATTCATGCCTCATCGTACATGTGGGACAAATCAATTGTTAAAATTCAACTGAGTATTAGTCATATTATGTAGACTAATAATCAATTGAACACGTCGATTATTTGTTTCATTTATGATTAGTCATGTTTGTATTTCAACCATTATTGAATTGTCCAATGTGGACAGTTTAGGAAGTTTTATTTACATTCTTGTCATCGTTCACGCTTTTGTCATTGTCATTATATATTTCGATCTCGTCTCTACTTGTGTTCTCTGGGTGCATAGTGGGGTGTGGTGACAATTTGTTAGTGATGGAAAACTAGCATATGATGTGCACTTCCACCATCTTGTGTACTTGGAGAGCCATGGGGAGATGCTGCTAAAATTTATAATGACTATGACGAAAGAATTTGAGCGATTGATTGCAATGTAATTGCAACATTCTTAAATGGGATTGGATCCGTACCCTTTAGACAGAAGGTGGTTGATGATAGGATTCACAATGCATGCGTCATAAACATTCTGACAATGTAATCAACACCATTTACTTGAATATGTTATAGGGAATTAATGAACATGGATAAGAGTTGGATGAACACTCGGGGTAGGTTTTTACAAGAATACGTGAAAGGAGTGCATGATTTCATAGAGTTCGTGCGTCCTCGTGCAGACGATCCTAGTAGAATAAGGTGTCCTTACAAGAAATGTCAAAACATAACATTCAAACACATTGATTTGGTCCATTCACATTTATTAGATTTTGGAATGGACAAAAGGTACACAAGATGGGTGTTCCACGGTGAAGATTACACAGTTCAGAGCGATGATGATGACGATGAAGATGAGGGGGCAAATATAGTAGGTAGTGATACACATTCAGAAGGGTTAATCGAAATCTTAGGTGACTTACAAAAGGGGATTGCAGTGGACATGGAAGACGTCAGTGTGTCGCGTAATGGTGATGAATCTACTTCAGTAGGTACCATACCTTGCGATCCTAGTACGTTAAATCGATTTGGTAAACCATTTGCTAATCTCATGAGGGATGCACGGGTGCCCCTATATCCAAACTATACAAAGTTCTCAAAATTAGAGTTCCTAATAAAGTTGCTTCATGAAAAGACAATGCATGGGTTATCTCAGAGCGCATTCAACATGCATTTAAACCTCATTAAGGCAGCACTGCCTGATGGTGAAACACTTCTTAAGTCCTTTTATGAAGCAAAGACATACATGCATGAATTGGGTCTTGGTTACACTATAATACATGCGTGTATGTATGATTGTACACTCTTTTATGGTGAACATGAAAATGCGAATGAGTGTCCAGAATGTGGTGAACCGAGGTATACAACTAATCAGAAGAAGGGTAAAAAGATCCCCAAAAATGTTTTGCGATATTGTCCATTAATCCCGCGACTGCAACGATTGTGTATGTGCAAAAAGACTGTTACATATATGAGATGGCATAAAGAGAAACGTCTTCAAGATGGAAACACCCTTAGCCATCCAGCGGACTCCAAAGCTTGGGCTGAGTTTGATAAAATGCATCTGTGGTTTTCTAATGATCCTCACAACATCAGACTTGGCCTTGTTTCAGATGGGTTGAATCCTTTCGGTAACATGAACAACCCGTACAGCATGTGGCCAGTTATGATGATGTCATACAATATGCAGCCATGGCGATGCATAAAAGAACCCTTCATTTATATGTCTCTGCTTATTCTTGGACCGAGGGCACCTGGTAATGACATTGACGTTTACTTGAGGCCATTAATTGATGAGTTGAAAGAACTATAGGAAAAAGGAGTGGAGGCCTTTGATGTGCAAACCGGGACAACATTTCGGATGCATGTTGTACTTTTGTGGACAATTAATGATTTCCCCACCTACGGCAATCTGTCGGGCTGGAGCACAAAAGGTTACTTAGCATGCCCAGAGTGTAATAAGGATGCTGGGTCCTTATCCTTAAAGCATGAACGCAAGTTATGTTTTATGTGTCATCGTTGTTTTTTACGACCTAAACATCCTTGGAGGACTCGTGGTGTCAGAAGCTTTAATGGAAAACCTGAACGAAGGTTGCAACCAAACCAACTAAGTGGGGAAGAGATATTAAACCAGCTCAGGTTGATCAAAGATATGAAATTTGGGAAATCGCCTAGCAGTAGAAAAAGGAAACGTGCTGAGTGGGAGTTAAATTGGACAAAGAGAAGCATCTTCTTCGAGTTGTCATACTGGAAAGATCTTCCACTACGCCACAACCTGAATGTCATGTACATCGAGAAGAACATTTTTGAGAATGTCATTTGTACATTGTTGGATATAAATGGGAAGACAAAGGACAACGTAAATGCTCGTCGGGATATGGAAGATATGGGAATATGGCCTGAATTGCATCTGATTCGTGACGGGGACAAACTTCTCATGCCATCAGCCTATTACACATTTTTGAAAGATGAGAAGAATAATATCTTCGAATGGTTTAAATCAGTGAAGTTCCCTTATGGATATGCATCGAACATATCTCAATGCATAAGCACGAAGGAAGGGAAGATGTTAGGAATGAAAAGTCATGACTGTTGCATCCTTTTGCAACTAGTTCTGTATGTTTTCCTTCGTGGACACTTGACTGAAGATGTTCGCTCGGTGCTGATTGAATTGGGGATCTTCTTTCAACAGTTGTGCTCCAAGAAATTGAGCGTAAACATACTTGAACGGTTAGCGGAGGACATTGTGATCATACTATGCAAGCTGGAGAAAATATTTCTGCTAGCATTCTTCGATGTGATGGTCCACCTAACCGTTCATTTACCAATGGAGGCCATAATTAGAGGACCAGTACAATATCGTTGGATGTATCCTATTGAGAGGTAAGTTATAAAGTCCTATAATGTTCTCATGATTTCCTTACTTTTTTTCTTCTTTTTTTTTGTGTACAAGTCACTAATGTTGTGTAAAATGCACAGGTTTTAATCCACTTTGAAGGGGTATGTGCGCAATAAGGCATAACCGAAAGGTTCAATCATTGAGGCATACATTGACAGTGAATGTCTTGCATTTTGCTCAATGTATCTAAATGATATTGAAACAACGTTCACTCGTGAGAGCAAAATGCAGACGTTCATGCTATTAATGCCGAAGATGAAGAACCGAGGAGCTTTATATTTCGAGGAAATGTTTAGCTGTTCGGTGCATAGGTTTACGATTTCATTGATATGAACGACCTACGAAAGGCACATTTTTACGTCCTCAATAATTGTCATGAAATTATTCCATATATCGAGTATGTGGTTCAAAACTCCTTACTTCGCGTTGTATTTACATATGCATATATACGTAGTTAACATTAACATGTACTATTGTTGCATATAGTGAACATAAAGCTGAACTTTTCGCTCAAAATGAAAGGAATGTTAACGAAAGACATAAGAAGGAATTTGTCAATTAGTTTGGGTGTCGGGTAAGTAACAACTACTGCCTGAGTTCGCTACAATGTACATTTTCAATATTGACGGTTTACTCATCTAAAGTCGTTTGTAATTAATAGATGAAAGTCATGTATTATAATAAAGAACCAACAGCAAGTAAAGATTTGTACGCGTTGGCATGTGGCCTCGATCAACGAGTTAACCGCTACAGCGGTTGCATTGTCAACGGCTTACGCTTTCATACCAAGTCCCTAGAAATGCATAGAAGAACCCAAAATTGTTGAGTTGCGGTGCTAGGCACAGAAGGAGATGAAGAAATTGACTATTTTGGTGTGTTGGATGACATTATAGAGCTTCACTATAGAGCTAACAGACTTATCCACATCTTCAAGTGTACCTGGTGGGACATTAGCAATAAAAAGAGTGGGATAAATACGGATGCCTACTTTACTAGTGTCAATTTCAGTAAAACATGGTATCAAAACGACCCTTTTGTGCTTGCGACGCAAGCAGAACAAGTGTTATACCTTAAGGACACAAAATTAAAGGGTGAATGGCATGTGGCCCAAAAAATTCCTCCTCGAAGTTTGTATGATATTACAGAAGTCGCAGATGGGGAGAAGAGTGTCAGCGATGATGCTTTTCAAGAAGATCAGCCATCTGATTCCGTTGCAACACAATCTGCTATCAATGTTGCCAAGGAAGGAGCCAATCCTATACCATTAAATAGGGTTGGTGCCATGGTAGAACACGTAGGAATTGCTGACAGTAGAATTGAACCCTCTGTACACGTTCACTTCATCGACAGTGATGAAGTTGATGGGGAAGATGAAACTATGGTTGAGTACTGCAATGAAGAGGAAGACACTCTAGAAAGTAAGGATGATACTGATATTGAGGACGTATAGGGGGTAAGCGTGTTATGTTGTCACCGTATATGTGACATGTGAAAATAAGTGAAAATATATTTACTATGCATCCATCTAATATCCAATCTTCTTATATTTACTTGTGAATTATTTTGCAGACATGGCACCAGGAGGTCATCATCGCTTACTTCAGTCTAGGCTATCGACGACATCATCCCGCGAGGATGATGGGTCATCCTCAAGAGTGACTGACTACGTCGGGACTGATGCAACACCATTTGAGCCCTTGGGACCCCAGCCCAACATCAATTCATCAGTTGGGGATCAAGCCCAGGGTGAGTTGCCGTTCATAATAAGCAGCGTTGGTAAGGTTACAAGTATTTAATTTAGAATAATATATTTACTATCATTTCACGTGTATGATTATCATATTGTTCTTTAACTCTTCTTTCAGCTTCAACCTCTATGACGCAGACGAGTGTAGGCCACGGTGCAACGAAGAACGTTGCGCTAAAGAAGCACTTGGAGAGGACTGGGTGGCGGATCCATATCGACATTCCTCGATCATTTCTAGGTCTTTTTCTTTTTGAAGGCACCAAAAAAATCCGGTGTCGGTCGACCTTCCTAAGGTCCATCTATGGTCTTGAACTTATCCATCCTACTATGCAGGTAAGGCAGTAATTATTACAGACCATATTCTCCTAATTACTATTACAGACCCAAATAAATGATTAAATTATAATACAATAAAAACAGGGTCTTCAGTCTTCACTTCATGTGCCGTGTGCGTGCACCATATGATACGTTCGATTGGTCCTGCACACAAACTCATCAAACCATTAAATACCAAAGTATTGTCATAATCAAAACAGGGTATGACCCATAGGGTCAACATGAATGTTTTAGCAAATGATCGTTTGCACCGGGATGAACTCGAGTGCTATAGTAACAGAAAGGCTCGCGTCGAGAAAAACCCGAGCGCTATAGTAATAGAATGGCTCGCGTTAGGATAAACCTAAGCGCTATAATAACAAAAAAGCTCGTGTCAGGCTAAACCCGAGTGCTATAGCAACAGAATGGCTCACACCATGATAAACCCTAGCGTTATAGCAACATAATGGCTCGTGTTAGGATAAACCCAAGCGCTATAGCAACAGAAGGGCTCGCGCCACAATAAACCCGAGCGCTATAGCAACAAAAAGCTCACTCCAGGATAAACCTGAGCGCAATAGCAACAGAAAGGCTCATGCCAAGATAAACCCGAGCTATAGCAACAGAATGGCTTGCGCCGGGATAAACCCGAGACCTATAGCAATAAAAAGGCTCACGCCGGGATAAACTCAAGCGCTATAGCAACAGAAAGGCTCGCGCCAGAATAAACCCGAGTGCTATAGCAACAGAAAGGCTCGGCCAGGATAAACCCGAGCACTATAGCAACAGAATGGCTCGATCCGGGATAAATCCTAATGCTATAGCGACAGATGGCTTGCACATGGGGTGAACCCAAGTGCTATAGCAACGAAATGGCTCGCACTGGGATAAACCTGAGCGCTATAGCAACAGAAAGGCTCGCGTTGGGATAAACCCGAACGCTATAGCAACAGAATGGCTCGCACCGAGATAAACCCGAGCTTATAGCAATGACTGGCTTGCACATGGGATGAAGCAAAGTGCTATAGCAACAAATGGCTCACACACGGGATGAACTCAAGTGCTATAGCAACAAATGAGAATTTTAGAAAAAAATCTTTTGAATGTTGGAGACAAATCTTGGGATTTAAAGGCCTATGCCCCTATCTTCAAAGTGATGCTTTAAAGCATGTCATTCTATTCTTAGGGACAATTGCCCCAGTTTCAATGTATATCATTCTGTTCCTAGGGTCAATTGCTCCAGTTTCAATGTATATCATTCTGTTCCTGGGGTCAATTGCCCCAGTTTCAATGTATATTATTCTGTTCCTGGGTCAATTGCCCCAATTTCAAGGTATGTCATTTTGTGCCTAGGGTCAACTGCCTCAGTTTCAAGTATTCTCAAAACAATGATGAATGAAACGAGGATGCATAAGAATTATTATAAAAATCCTATTCAACATGATAAGCATGAATGTATGGTATTCTATCACTATGTGTATGCATGTTGCCAACTATGATCAAGGATGCAAGGACAAGTATAATGCGTATATCTATTCACCTTATGCAACGCTTACAATGCATGTTAAAACATGAACTTTCCAATGTGCTAACAATCGATGGTCTCAACCTTGGCTTTGGCCATTTTAAATTCTAATCCAAAATGAGGGTCCCTGAACTAGTTCGTCGAAGATTCAACCCGTCATTTGCCCCAGTTAGATTCTTTTAGCTTCCACCCTGATGTGAAGATATCGAGATTGACTATTGTAAGGTCCAACTCAAAATTTGCCCTAGTTGCCACTGATCATGGTCAATCTTTTATCCTTTGACTCCTATTCTGATGCGAAGGCACCGGAACTGAATACAATGACTCTCTTCATGGAATTCGCCCCAGTTACAGGTGTCTGTAACTGCTCCTAGCTTTCTTCTCAAATCCTAAATTGGCTATCTTTGCAAGATACTTCCTTGACCATTCAATCCTCTTCTGGGGCTTTTGAAGGATGGAAGGGGTTGTTGAAGATGGGAAATTATGCGTTTGGACAAATTTGTAGAGTCAAAAGGGAAAAAGCACAAGATAGATGTTTTACTATACCTGAGAGGAAAATTTCATACCAGTATTCGAAAGTCAAGGGATATTGATGTTGGTATTTCAGCTTGGATAACTAGTTTCCTCCCTTTGTTGATTGCCCTAGTTTTGTTTGAGGAAATATTCTTCTTTTAACTTTTGATGGGGAACCATTGACACTTTGTTGTTCTGATCATGGTCCATAGCTTAATGAAGCTTTACCTCTATTTTGATCTCAATATGGACTTTAGGACTCGGGATGAAACGTAGGCCTCAGGATTCGGGTTCTCAGAAAAATAAGGAAACTAAGGCTCAAAATTCCCTTCCCCAAATGATGTTTTTTGCCCCAGTTTGTGGCGGGGTACTCGCAAAGCATTAACCAAACCTGTCCTTTTGAACAAGCTGCCTACTTACACTTTCAGGATCAGGTTATTACGTTGTTCAGACTCAATATTAAGTTTGACAAATCATTTGAAACAACAATGTATTATCAATCTGGTCTGGACTTTGTTTGCACTGTAATGTAGGCTATGGGATAAAGGTTATCGAAGAAAAAGATATGATAAGGCTCAAACTTTGTTGATATTATCGAGGGTAGTCATTGGTCAAGGATCACATCTTAAGCATGTCCCTTTTCATTTCATTTCTCTTTTCTTCTTTTTTTTGCATTTTCTTCTTTTTTGCTTTCCCTCTTATGGAGTATTTTTGACTTTGTTCATTTGATCTCCAATTGGTAATGAACCTTTTAAAATTGCCCCAGTGTGGGGTGTGATCCTTCGACGAGTTAAATCAATAACATAATATTTTGAGCTCAAAAGGGCTAGCAAGGGATTTTCAAATCTTTTTTCTTACTAGCAGAGGTGGCCTGTAACGCCCCAACCTGGGTCTGCCAGGGAGCACTGCGTCTCTCCTCCTCCACCTGGACCAGACAACAGGGGGCGAGCCTTATCGGACTAATGACTGGCCCCAAAGATCAACACATGTCCTTTTCAGTGTGTTTTGTCCTCACTCACACACTTCCTGAGAAAACTTCCCAGGAGGTCACCCATCCCAATATTGCCCCAAGGCAAGCAAGCTTAACCGTGGAGTTCTTATGGGAAAGTTCCTGAAAAGAAATGTGCACCTTATTGATATGGGTAGTAATAGCTAATCTTTTAAGTATTTCATCCATGGGGTATCACATTCTCCCCCACTTATAGAATGCAACGTCCTCATTACGAACCCACATTTCTAAACTCAAGCGATGTGAATCTCATCACACTTCTGGCTGGGTGTTGGCTCTGATACCACTTGTAACGCCCCAACCTGGGTCTTCCAGGCAGCACTGCGTTTCTTCTCCTCCACCTGGACCAGACAACAGGGGGCGGGCTTTATCGGACTAATGACTGGCCCCATAGATCAACATGTTTCCTTTTCAGTGTGTTTTTTCCTCACTCACACACTTCCTGAGAAAACTTCCCAGGAGGTCACCCATCCTAATATTGCTCCAAGGCAAGCACGCTTCGTAGAGTTCTTATGGGAAAGTTCCCGAAAAGAAATGTGCACCTTGTTGATATGGGTAGTAACATCTAATATTTTAAGTCTTTCATGTATGGGGTATCACATGGCCTGCCATCATTTTAGCTAATTGATTGTTGCCTCATGTAATTTGTTAGACCTTTGAAACCCTAAACCTAGTTCTATTTTTGGAAAATGACTTTTTAGAAGAAATGGTTTGACATTCGGGCTTAAATTGTGTAACAAACGATAAATTGGTGATTGGTTTTTTGTGGGAAAACTGGTCGGCCAATAATGGTCATCTGTCATTTGATCAAAATAATAGTGGTGAACATCATAAGCTTATGGAACAAACAGCACTATTTCATGCTTTTTGATGCGCGAATCCATAGGGTGGGGGAAATTGTTTCATTTTTATCATTCCTTTCTTCAGCTTAAGTTCTCATCATTTTCACAGCTCATGAATAGTGGTATTTGTTTTCCTAATCTCAGCATAAAACATGAGCAAACAAAACCTTGGCACTTGAACTTATAATGAAAATGCATGATTTCATTGAATTTGTCAAAGGATTATAAGAGGAAAAACGAAAATAACAAAAGCATCACATGAACTCAGTTGAGTAAAGATTCTCCAATTCGACAATTGAGAAGCAAATTACTTTGTGGAAGGATTCTATCATTAGCAGGCTTCTCTGCCTTTTCTTGGCTCCCAGGCCCTTATGTGCTGCTGCCCTCCTCGTGGTTAGGTAGGGGATTGCTCTAAACTCTAAGCTGCTTATCATCAAACTGTAACCACCCCGTGTCCCTTAATGTCTGCACCTTATTTTTGAATACCCAATAACGCTCAATGGAGTGCCTATGAGTATTGGCATGATAAGCACATCGAGCATCTGGGTCGTACCAACGCAGAAAAGAGGGTAAGACAAGAATCCCTGGAATGGTTGTAACCATGTTTTGTTCCACCAGTTGAGGAACTAAGACCGAATAAGCCATCAGAATGGGGTCTATCTTCCTGATATATCTTTAGGTACCCCTTTCTTGTGCTTGGTTAATCGTCTGAGCCAGCATCGGCTCAGTAGGAGCTCTTTGAAGTCTCGCGCCTGTTTGTACAACCTGATTAACAGAAGGTCTGAAAGAAAAATTCCTCTTGAGCCACCAATTTCCACCTCCCTGGTAATAATGGCCCTAGGCCATATGATTTTCCTCATCTTTCTTCCTACCTGTCCATCTTTTTCCCGGGCTAGCCTCGTTTCCCCCATCTCTGACTAAGCCTACCTTAATGTCGGCTTCGATTCTCCCTCTCGAAGCTACACTATCCATGAAATCACGGGAAATGGCTCCTTGAAGGTGTATACGGTAGGGAACCTTTAGCGTGCCCACAAAAAATGAGATGGCCTCTCGGTCGCTCACCAGAGGGTCCACCTAGATCGCCATATCCCTCCGCCTATAAGCATACTCCCTAAATGTTTCTGTAGATTTCTTCTCCATTCCTTGCAGCATCAATCGGTTGGGTGCCATCTCTGTCACGTGGCGGTAATGAGTGATGAAGGCATTGGCCAAGTCTTTCCAAGTGCGGACCCCGGCCTTATCCTACTAAATGAACCATCAGATGGCAAATCCAGTCAAATTACTCGAGAAGTAGTGCATCATTAGTTTTTCATCATCTAAGTACGTCGCCATTGCTTGACAATACATCAGTAAGTGGGCACAAGGACACCGAGTTCCATCGTACTTTTCAAAATCTGGCTTCTTAAACTTTGGTGGTAGAGTGACCATCGGCACCAAGCAGAGATCTGTCAGATCAATAGTACCAAATGAATTGGACCCTTCGATGGCCCTTAACCATTCTTCAAGTACGTCATAACGATGCTCAGTTGTGATTTCGTCTGCCCCCACATCTGTCATCATCATATGGGGTATTCCGACTGCTGGGACCCCTAATGTTGGTGCGGTATGAATGAATGAAGCACTGTTTGGATTTTCTGTGGCCATCGAAGGTTGTGTTGAGGTCTGTCCGTGCAACGGGGTGAATACTGGAGGGTAGGTGGGGTCTGAATCCTCCTCAACATTTTGTGGTGGCATAGTCTTGCCCTTGTTCATCATCAAGTCCAACAACTTATTCCTTTTGCTGTTCAGCTCCTCTTGCCATTGTTCCATTCTCAGCATCCTGTTTTCCAATTGTTCTGCCATAGTTTTTTCTTTACTTCTGGTGTTGTAGTGATGAGTAATGGTGGGCTCAATATTGGAGTTCTAGATTTAACTTGGCCTGACAGGAAGTCGGAAGGTGATTACCGGCCCATTGGAGAAGAACATGCATGCATGTATGCATGTAATGCAACCTAAACAATCATTTGGCCAAGGTTTCGGGGAAAGCCTCAATGATCTAATGAATGATCCATTTTCCCCTGGATAGGGTGCTTTAAGAGATAAAGTTTGACTTTTTCATAAATGAATTAAGCTCTTCTTGAGACATTGGTCAAGTGATACTGATGCCTAACATGGATGTAGGATGTACACAACACAAAGCATTTTTCAAGACATATATACAACAGACATGGATTACAACATGTGGAGAAGGATGTGGCTTCCATCCCAACCCCATGGAAGGTGTGTACATAGGGTTCTTTGAGGCTCTACCCTAGGCGAGGGATTATGGACAATCATAAGTAGTTTGGCTCTAATCCCTATTGACAACAGGTTCCCATATTGAAACTTCATCCTCCCTCACAGAGCTCTGAACAAAGCTCGCACTGAGTAGAGCAGTTCGTGGGTCCCCATAGGCCATGCCACATGGGAACTAGCAGTATTACACTCCTTTCTAATCCTAACAAGGGAGAGCCCGGGTATAGAGCTGTGAAAGTGTGAGTTTAACAAGTTCAGTCTACACCCTCTACCCTGCGTCCATCCATTATTCAGAATTAAACACATGCTTAAAAAAACGACAAAACATCATGCTTATTCAATATACAACTAATCACATGCTTAGGTAAAATAATCAGCACCAATCACATACTTATTTAAGTACCAAAGCAAGCAAGACCTTCACTTATAAAAATGAAAGGGAGTAATCAAGAAGGCTTATTTAGATTCAAGATCAGGATAATTCTCAATTAATCACTGGCTTGACTCTCAAGTGGTCCCCAGCGGAGTTGCTAAGCTGTCGCAACGTCCCGGACCTTGCATAGAGAGAACATGCTCTCTCTCTGGAGCAAAAATGGGTGGTTCGGCTTGCGAACAGGGAAAAAATGTAATGTATGATTTTGAAAAAGGTTATATTTTCATGGGAAAACAATGTGGGATGGAGTCGCCATTAACCTTTTGAAGTGCAGTTAGAACACTTGATTGCTACCCCGTTAGGGGTAGAATCGGTCTGCGTTACCAAAGTCGGGCTTGGGAGTACGGTTGCATAAGGGTAAGGTATTAGCACCCCCTACATGTCCATTCTTGCGAACGGCACCAGATTAATCAAAAATTATCCCAAAATAAATCAAAATAAGTCTTTCAAAATCACTCCCTTTCAAAAAGTGTGAAGAATGCAAATACTATATAGGTATTCCCTTAGAACCGGGGCAATCCAATACTCTGAAGAGTCCATGCTCTTTGTTGCAATCATCGGGAAGAAAAATCAAAAATAAGATACAAAGTACGCTCCTGAGGGTTTTGAAACCTATAGGTTTTTCTAAGTAGGAAAATAGTATTCTGGGAGGTTTTTCGAAATTTGTTCGGGATGGAAATAATTTTTTGTGCCTATTTTGTGATTTTTCCTAATTGTGAAAACATTTTTTGTGATTTTTTTTTGTGATTTTTCCCGAACTTGAAAATAACACAAATAAAATCAATGAAAATCAAAGGGTGAAAATATTTTTGGTATTTTTGAGAATTTTGAGATGTTTTTGTGAATTTTTTGAATATCTAAATAATAATTAAGTGAAATATGAAAACTAGCGTGAATCAGTTCAGGGGATGACGAACCGGTCAAACGTTGATCGGTCTGAAGGAAAAACAATTTAAGGTCTTAGTCGAGACCATTTTCTGGATTTTCTGAATAACTAAATAATAATCAAGTGAGATGGGGAAAAAAATCAGCGTGAACCGACTCAGGCGATGATGAACCGGTCAAACGTTGACCGGTCCGAGGGAAAACTAGTTTAAGGTCTTGGTCAAGACCATTTTGTGGATTTTCTACCAATTTTTTATAAACCATGAAAACCTGAGCTTGAAAATATGACTTGAATTTTTAACATGTTTTTGTGAAATTTTCTAATGCAGGAAAACAATTTTAACTTTGAAAAACACCTTGGAAACTTTTCTTGAACATTATTATACTTTTCTTCAAAAATTCTCAAGTATAAATCAATTTTTAGATCCTTCGAAATAGTTTTCTAAAATTTTTGAGAGTTTTTAAAATTTTCTATTTTTTGTTAAATTTTTACTTTCAGAAATCAAATTTGTGAAAGCAAAAATAGATTCCAAATTTATTTATTTGAAGACCCCTAAAATTTTTGTGATTTTTCCACAGTTTTTGTTAATTTTTTAAAAAAATTATGGTTTTTGCTAAATTTATTTGAATTTTTTGTGAATTATTAACATCAACCCGGCTACATACCGGGTCAACGGGCCCGGCCAGTTCGAGAATCTAAACTAGTCAACTCGGGCCGACCCGATTTAAGGTCTGGGTCAAGACCAAGAACGCCGCGTGGCTTGAATGGATAAGTGGATCTCGTATGCCCTGGGTCGGACACATGGCCAAAACGCAACTGCTGATTCGAGGGAGCAAACAGACGGCTCATAGGGGCACACAAATACAGAAGCAAGGACGCCAGGTGTCACATGGTAAATAGGGGGCGCAGACCCTTATTAATGCCCCTGACAAAAGGTTATCTCGGTCGTTGGTGTGAGCCTAGGATCCAATGGTGGAGCAAAGGCCACACGGCCTTCTGAGTGTATGGAAGATAGTCACTCCACGTGGCGACGTCCTTGGCTCCAGGGGATGGGATATTTAAACTCATTTTTTTATTTGTCATCATTTTTCCTTCCTTCTCCTGCACACTGAAGCTCCTCTCTTCTCCCTTCTCTCTCGCCATTATTCTTACCCGAGCGGCAGAAACCCTAGCACCTTCCGCAATCTTCCTCTTCCGAAGGAGGAGTTGGTGGAGAGATCACAGGAGATGACGCCAAAGCCATCATCGAGGAGAGAACTGCAGTCGTCGGAAGCCTCGTCGTCACCCAAGTAGCAGCCTCTCGGATCTCTCTTTTATTCTCGTTACCTCTATAAGCTACTACCCAGAATGTCCGAATGTGATCAACTGATACTGAAAATCCACGGAACACGGCAACTGCAAAAACAACTTCACTGCCAGCACACAATCACTCTCTGGCATCTCCGACCCAGCTCTTGTTATGATTCTTCACACAACACTCACGCATGGAGATCGTGTGATCAGACTTCATACTAGTTACCGTTCGCGGTGTCGGGGCTTGATACGCACGTCGGACATTCAGAGGGTTTGGCCGTCAAGAAATCGGTAGGGCGGAACGCTAAATGATCTGAGCAAAAGCTTCATATTCCTCCCTATGGTTAGATCGAAAGGAACTTGAGACCATCCATTGGGACCACGTCGAACACCGGGTGATGATATTGTGATTCTTGAAGGGTATTCTTCAAATCCGAGAACGCTCCAAATAGATGAGTTTTCTTTTTCCCGCTTATTAGTTTTTTTTGCTGATTTTGGTTTTATGTTTTTTTTTTTTTTTTTGTTACTTTGGTTGTGAAATCTGGGAGATGCGTCTGCGATATCTTTGCCTTGATCAGTTCTTGCTAGTGGGTAGAATAGAGGTAGGAGACAAACCCTCTTGTCTCCAACTCCATGAGTTATCATGGAGACTGACTCGCTTTAGTTAAACTAGGAAACTGTGTTGACTCAGGTTGTCCTGAGTGGGTCTATGTGGGCTTGAGTGGGGTTGGCTACATGGGCTTTGTATTCTCAAAGACGGTGGGCCTCAGCAAAAATTCTAAAATGGGCTTTGGTTAAAACAGCGAGGCTGGGCTAGGTTTTAAAAACATGTCAGTGGGCTTGGGTTGAGTTTTCAAATGGGCCTGAGAGTATTTGACAAATGGGCTTAGTGTTTAAAAAAAATGCAAATGGGCTTTTGGTTTTATTTAAAACACAGGTGAGCTGGGTTAATTTTGGAAAATGGGTTGGATTTTAAATTGGGCTTGGGTTATAATTTTGAAATGGGCTGGTGATTTTAAATTGAAATGGGCAAGGGGTATAATTTTGAAATGGGCTGGCTCAGGTTTCAAAAGGGTAAGTGGGTCAAGGAGTTCGAGTTAGTTGGGTGTGGGTTAAATACGTAGTCCACGGGCACCTGGGTTTGAGAGGGGGCTTGGGTACGGGTCAGACAGGACAAGACTCGGTAATCCGGATATTGGGGAGATGGGTCACCCAAATTAGGATTCGGGTTCAAGGAAATGGGCTCGGAGTCTAAAATCATATCTGAAAGCTTGAATGAGAGATTAGGGGGTACCTGCACTTGTAATCATACGTATAGTAACATCATATGAATTGAACAAATGGATACAGAATTTTACCTTTCTCTTTTCCCCTTCGGTCTTCTTTTCCAGTCTCTGTGCGTATCTGAGGCCTATTCTGGTGTGATAAGCTTCTGGGTATGAGTTCCTAAACTCCTATTTTAGGTTCTGATCAAGGGAGCACCAGAAGATGCCCCATGGTTGGTCTGTCTGCACCTTCTCCTTCTTTCCACCCTTAGTTCTCTACTATCAATTTAGATAGAGCTCTGCCCCTCTCTACCTCTCTCCTTTTTCTTTCTCTGTTTTTTCTCAAATTATGCAAAACCCTCTTATCTTTCCTTCTACTTTCTCTTTCTCATAATTCTCGCAGGGTATTCTTGTATTCTTCCTCCCCTCTCTTAATTTCTGCAGGGCTTTATTAATTTTTTCTAATTTTCTCTCAAGTTTTGCAAAGTTCCTATGCTCTCCAAGGGGTTTAAAAACTGGCAGAGCCTCCCTCTTCTCTAAATTTTTTCTTCTCTCAATTTCACCAGGATTTCACTTCTATCTGAGGGGTGTCCTTTCTACAGTGTCGGGACTCCCTATTTATAAGGAGTCTAAGGGTGCATTTTGGCACCAACTATCTTAACAAATTTCCCCTCCCACGAACTGTGTTAGGGAATAATTCCCTTTAAAAAATCATGTGTGATTTCCTCTCTTTTTTTGATTTTTTGAATTTCTGGTTGGTTAACTGATTTCCTTCTTTCTTGTGTGCAGATGAAATGGCCATGTGGCATGCTGGGACTTGCGGGCATTTTGGAGGTCTCCAGCTCACAGCATCAAACTGGGGAGTAGGGTATTTTCATTTTATTTTGTATTTCTTTTTCTGCTGCTACCTGATTTTGCCCTTTTGTTTCTTTTGTGCGCAGGAGACTAGAGTGGTGCTTCCAGGTGGCAGTGTAGGAGAGAAGGGCAAGGAATCTTCTTGTTGCATATGGATTTTTATTTTGCATTTATATTTTTTATTTCTTTTTGGCTGATGCATTCTGTATGCACCCTGGGAATTCTCTCCTGCAACCATTCTTTGTGTACAATTTTATTTTCATTTCCTTGTATTTTTTTCTATATTTTGTATTTTTATTTTCTGCATGCCTGTGTATGTACCTTACCAAGGGCACCTGCCCCTCCTAATACATGATTTCACATGCGATTTTTTATTTTGACCCGACTTTGTTTGACTAATTTTGACTCATAAAAAACTCCCAGGTTAATACACATGACTTTAGCATTAAAGCAAAAACCCCGACTTCAAAATTAAAGGGTGTACTTGAAGAAAAGGTTTGAAAACATCATTTTACGAATTAGACATTTAAAATTTGATTTAACAATCGAGCTTTGAAAACACCTTTGGATGAGAGGATTATTTTGAAGTTGAGAACTCTCCTAAAATTAAAAGGGATCAATTTTGTATCTAACATACTTCAAGAGACTTGAATGAAAATACAAGTACTTGATATTCGATACTCAATTGAATACTCAAAACTAAAACCCTATTTGAGGAATTGATTTTGAAACTAGAAGGGCACAACTTTAAGCACAAATTATTTTACAACCCTTAAGAGGTAAGTGTTGGCTTTATGGGAAGTCAGCAGTCAACCCTGTTGCGAGGGATCGTAGTAGTGGGCTCCAACTCAACAGTGCTTGGCGTGCCAGCCCGTCGGCATCCCTGCTTAGAATTGGTGCAGCCCCTCATGTCCACCCGACACTTAATGGCGCTGCCGTTTAAAGGAAAAAGTTGCGTCCCTTCTACCACCAATTGGTTTTAGAAGAACCGGTAGCGCTTGATCCTAACAGAAAGGATAAAGTTTTGTGATTAAAAAATTTTTGATCAATTATAGTAAAAGGACTCAAAACGATGGGATTTATCCTAAAATGGCAAGATTATTTTGATTAGGGTTCTAAACGAGGCCTGATTGAGAACAAATCGGGGCTCCATGCCTAAACTTAAAGTCAATTTTATTATGTCAGAAGCGCATAGGATTGCATGATTGTACTTTTTCACCTATAATTTCATGCATACTCATAAACATCCATTACATGCATTTGTCCTAAAAGATGTGGGTTTTTCATGAACAGGGGGTGGAAACAGGCCGGACGTGACTAAGATCTAGCAAAATTAAGGCAAATATGCACCCTTACAATACTCGCGGAAAAGCCAAGGCCATGGTAGAACAATTGGAGAGCTGTGTTCTGGGGATCGAGCAAGGGCAAGAAGAGCTGAGCAATCAGATGAAGAGGATATTGGACCTACTGCTAAACAAAGGGAAGACAGTCCAAGATCAGGATCATGAAGAAGAAACTGATCCTATCCACCCGCTAGGTTTTACGCCAATTTACGGGCAGTCTTTTGGACTTCTGTCATTCACCTCAAAGAAACCACCGCATGGCATGCCACCTTTTATCCCGGTAGCAACATGAATAGGGATGCCCTCTTCGGCAATGACGGGCGTAGGGACAATAAAAACTGTGATGGAATACCGATGTGATAAGCTAGAAGAACGTCTAAGGGACATAGAAGGGACTTGGGCCTCCAATACCACCAGACCCTTAGATTACTGCCTGGCACCTAATGTAGTCCTTCCTCAGAAATTTAAAATGCCAGACTTTGAGAAGTTTGACGGGACCACATGCCCTCAGACCCACCTCCGCATGTATTTCCAGTCAATGGTCGCCTATGCTGATAATGAGAAGTTGATGATGCACTGCTTCCGAAGCAGTCTTACCGGAACAGCGGTTAGATTGTATGTTCAGTAGAATAGGGCCCAGATCCGCACGTGGGGTGACTTGGAAAATTCCTTCAAAGTGCAATATCACCATATCCTGGAAATGGCTCTGGACAGGATGTCCCTTTTTGAAATGGATAAAAAGGCAATAGAAACTTTCAGGGAGTATGCACACCGTTGGAGGGACGCGGCCACTCAAGTGGATCCTCCGGTTGGCGACCATGAAGCAATATCGATGTTCGTAGGGACTTTAAAATATCCCTACCGTTCACACCTGGTAGGATCCACCCCCCATAACTTCATGGACATTGTGGTCGCGGTAACCAGAGTGGAAGCCGACGTCAAAGCTGAACGAATAAAGGTTAGCAGTGCCAATAGTGGCCCAAGCAAGAAGTGGGTCAGAGGTAGGAAGGAAGAAGAGACCCAAATGATATAGGGGTCTATCAAGAGCCAAAGGCAGAGGAGCTGAAGCCAAACACCTGGGGAAAATGTCTATATGGAACCGGTAGTGAACCAAACACTGCATGTGGGCCCGATGCCCCAATTCGCGACCTCCTGACCAAGACCGGCACCGACAAGTGATCAAGTTCAAGAAAGGGATATGCCCAGAAATACTAGGAGGATTGATCCAATCCCAATGCCCTACGCAGATCTATTTCCTCGACTGTGTGAGAGGGGAATGGTGACAACCATACCGGCCATTCCCATCACCAATCCACCACCTCTATGGTTCGATCCCAATGCACACTATGCATACCACGCAAACTCTCTAGGTCACTCCGTCGACCAATGCTGGGATTTCAAATATAAATTTCAGTCATTGAAAGATGCGGGGTGGCTAGCCTTTGATGACAAACCAACAGGCATTCAAGGAAATCCTTTACCAAATCATGAGAGAGACCAGGTCAGTATGGTCGAGACAGGACTCGGAGAGACACAAAAAGCAAACTTGGACCTTGTAGCTTTGGATTGGACATATTAGGAGCTCAGGAAGGCATACCTAATGGACTTAAAGGCCACCTATCCCTAAAGCGCACGTTGTGAATGCCAGAGTTCGTCAAAAAGGACCGTTCAAGGCTGCAAAACCTTCAAGAGGTTCTTATGCAAAATGTTAGATGACAAGGATATAGAAGTCGGCTCCATTTTTAAAGGGTGGGGAAATCTCAACTATAGGAGATAAGGGACAAGAGCATCCCCCGTGCACGCACCAACCCTTCATACCCTTGGCCAAGAAATCCGGCTATGTCCCCATGGCCCCAACCCGTTTGGTTATCTCTGTACCTCAGCCATTTTCATATCAGAATGACAAGGCGGTACCTTGAAAGTACGATTTCCAAGCCCAGGGCATGGAAGATATAGGCAATATCATGGGTATAACCCGTAGTGGTCGAGTATACGTTCCGGCACAGTCTGGGAAGTCGGATACAGAACAAATCGAGGAATCAAGCATGAGCATTAAAAAGCCAATTCAACCGCAAAAGGTTGAAGAATTTTTTAGGCTTATCAAACACAACGAGTACAATGTGGTTGACCAATTGAAAAAAATGCCAACACATATATTTGTTCTATCTCTACTTTTAAACTCGGAGGTTCATAGAGAAGCACTGTTGAAACTCTTAATCAGGCGTATATACCTCAAAACATCAGTGTATAAAAGTTCAGCCATATGATTGGAGGTTTGTCCGCAACCAATTATATTACCTTCAGTAATGAATAAATCCCATCAGAAGGAAGAGGGCATAACCAGGCACTACACATATTGGTCAAATGCAAGGACCATATGATAGCTTGGGTACTAGTTGATAACGGGTCGTCCCACAATGTCTTTCCAATGACCACTCTTAAGAAGTTGCCAGTAGACCCTTCATATGTCAAGCAGAATAATCTGGTGGTAAGGGCTTTCAACGGAACCCATAGGGAGTCCGTAGGGGCAATTAAGATTCCCATACTGATTGGGCTAGTCATCTTCAACGTCACATTTCAGGTAATGGACATCACACCTTCCTACAACTGCTTGTTGGGAAGGCCATAGATCTATAACACTGGGGCGGTCGCATCTTCACTGCACCAGAGGCTGAAGTTTGTATTAAGGAATCAGTTGGTCTGTGTATATGGAGAAACCGACGTTATGATAACAAAGCCCACTTCCACTCCATACGTGGAAGCTACGGAAGAGGCGTTGGAAGACTCATTCTGAGCCTTCAAGATCGTAAATGTCGCAACCGTAACAGAGGGATCTCCAATCCCATGCCCTCAGATCTTTGTCACAGTATATATATGATGGCATCTTAAATGATCAGGCAAGGGTACCATCCAAAAAAGGGGCTCGAAAAATACCTATAGGAAATCCAAAAGCCATTAATTCTTAAGGAAGTGAAAGACCGATATAGCCTTGGCTATGTACCCAAGGAGGCAGACCGGAAAAAGAAAGCTGAGGAGAAGAAGATGCAGAGGGTGGAAAAGCTCATCAGTGAGACAAGCTCCAAGGAAGGACTGGTTGTCCCATCCATCAATCAGACCTTCATGAAAAGCAGTCAATCCAACCTTGAGGCAAAATTGTGGCAACTAAGCATATCAGTGTTGGATTCTAAAATCCCTCCAAACACCTCCACAGAGTGGGTCCGTCCTCTCCAACCAGGAGTATAGCTTTAGAACTGGAACTCTTTTGATTTGCCGGATATTGTCATGTAATGATCTTTATTCAAAGTTTGTTTGATTATATTTTTGTATCCCTTGGCCACTGAAAAATTGGGGAAGCTTCTTGATGAAAATGAATTATGCATTTCTTATCACTTATGTGCATCTTGAAAATCAGTTGTCAAAATTTGTTTGTTAATTTCATACAGGAATAAAAAAAATAACAACACCAGAATTCCCCGCCAAGTAATTGACATTAACTTTGAAAATCTAATTCATGAAACTGAAGTTGAGGAGCAAGAAATGAACTTATCCCCTGAAATGGAAAGAACGTTAAAATTAGATGAAAAATCAACCTTGACCAATAGTGATTTCACCGTCATAATTAATTTGGGAACTGAGGAAGAACCCAAGCAAGTGAAAATTGGGGCACTACTAAAGAGTGAGAAAAAGAACAAAATGATTGCATTGCTAAGGGAATACTGGGACATGTTCACTTGGTTGTACCAAGACATGCTAGGTCTAAACACGGATTTAGTGACCCACAAGATCCCACTTCACCCAGATTCGAAGCCAGTAAAGTAGGAACTAAGGAGAATGCGGCCGGAGATGTTACTCAAGATAAAGGAAGAGGTATATAAACAGTTCGAGGCAAGATTCTTGGAAGTAGCTCAGTATCCTAAATGGATGGCCAATGTTGTCCCAATAGCCAAGAAGAATGGTAAAGTACGGTTTTGTGTCGACTACTGGGATTTAAATAAAGCAAGTCCTAAGGACAATTTTCCTCTCCCGAACATTGATGTGCTAGTAGACAACAGCACAGGGCATGCTTTATTTTCATTCATGGATGGTTTTTCTGGGTACAACCAGATCAGGATGGCTCCTGAGGACAAGGAAAAAACAACCTTCATCACTTTATGGGGGACTTTCCGCTATAGGGTCATGCCATTTGGACTAAAGAACGCCGGAGCCACTTACGAGAGGGCTATGGTAACCCTCTTTCATGACTTAATGCACAAGGAGGTCGAGGTTTATGTCGATGACATGATCGTTAAATCATGAAATGAGAAAGACCATGCTTTAAACTTGGAAAAGTTGTTCAGGAGGCTCCAGAAGTGCCAATTGAAGTTGAACCCCGAAAAATGTACCTTCGGTGCTACGTCTGGGAAGCTATTGGGGTTTATAGTAAGTAAGAAGGGGATCGAGGTAGACCTTGACAAAGTCAAGGCCATTTGAGAAATGCCTAGCCCAAAGTCCGAAAAGGAGGTGCGAAGCTTCTTGGGTAGGCTCAACTACATTGCCCAGTTCATATCTCAATTAACCGCTACTTGCGAACCCATCTTCAAGTTGTTGAGAAAGAACAACCCGAAAAAGTTGAACGAAGAGTGTCAAGTGGCTTTCGAAAAAATAAAGGAGTATCTCTTAAACCCCCCCTAGTACTGGTGCCACCGGTACCCAGAAGACCGTTAATTTTGTACCTAGTGATTTCAGAAAGCTCCATAGGTTGTGTGCTAGGCCAACATGATGAGACGCGAAGAAAAGAAAGGGTCATTTATTACCTAAGCAAGAAGTTCACAGATTACGATTCCAAGTACTCCAATTTGGAAAAAACATGTTGTGCTTTGGTATGGACGGTCAGTAGGTTGAGGCAATACACATTGTATTACTCCACCTGGTTGATCTCCAAATTGGACCCCGAAAAATGGACAATGATGTTTGATGGGGCAGTCAAGTTTGGGGCCACAGAGTAGGTGTTGTGCTCATATCACCAGATGGGAAGGATTATCCAGTGGTAGCTAAGCTCATATTTCCTTACACTAACAACATAGCAGAATACGAGGCGTGCATAGTGGGATTGTCAGCCGTTATGGATTGAGGTGTCAAGTGATTAACAATAAGAGGAGACTTTGCCTTGGTCATCCACCAACTAACTGGAGATTGGGAAACTCGGGATTCCAAGTTGGTGCCGTATCGGGAGTATATTCAAAAGATGATAGAAGGGTTTGACTGTATCAGTTTCTCTCACATGCCAAGAGAGAACAATGTGATTCCTGATGCATTGGCCACATTGGCAGCTTTATTCCAAGTAGAAGAAGGGTTGAAGATCGAAACCGTCCATATCAGAGTACATTCTGAACCCGCCCATTGCACGATGATAGAGAAGGCCGACGGAAAACCGTGGTTTTATGATATTAAAACGTATATCCAGAAAAATAAGTACCCCGAAGGGGCAGCTAGTAATGATCGGAGGACTATCAGAAGGTTGGTCATGGGTTTCTTCTTGGATGGCGAAGTTTTGTACAAAAGAAATCATGACATGACCCTCCTACAGTGTGTGGAGGCATAGGAGGCCCGAAAAATCATGTGTGAGGTTTAGGAGGGAGTCTATGGTACCCATGCTGGAGGCCACCCATTGGCATGGAAAATACTTTGGAGCGGGTATTATTGGATGACCTTGGAAAGAGATTGCATTGACTACACTCGAAAGTGCCATAAGTGCCAAATTTATGGTGATCGAATACAAGTCCCACCAGCCCCACTCCATGTTCTTTCTGCACCTTGGCCCTTTTCAGCCTGGGGCATGGATGTGATCGAGCCGATAAGCCCAAAGGCTAGTAACGGACACCGTTTCATCTTTGTGGTAATTGATTATTTTACTAAATGGGTACAAGCCACCTCGTACTCCAGTGTCACACAGAATGTGGTAAGTCGTTTCATCAAAAGATAGTTGATCTGCCAGTATGGAGTCCCTGAAAGAATAATCATAGATAATGCCAAGAACCTGAACAACACAGTAATGACCAAGCTATGCAATTAGTTCAAGGTCAAGCACCACAATCCAGCGTCGTATAGGCCACAAATGAATGGGGCGGTGGAAGCATCCAACAAGAACATGAAGAACATCTTGGAGAAGATGACAGAAACTTACAGATATTGGCATGATAAGCTTCTATTCACTCTAATGGCTTATAGGACTATAGCCAGAACTTCCACAGGTGCTACTCCTTTCTTTTTGGTGTACGGAATGGAGGTAGTGGTCCCTATAGAAGTTGAAATCCCATCTCTGAGAGTTCTAAAGGAAGTAGAGTTGACTGAGCCAGAATGGGTATAATCTCTGTATGACCAGTTAAACTTAATTGAGGAAAAAAAGGATGGCTGCCATAGCCCATGGACAATTATACCAAAGAAGGATGATAAGAGTGTTCAACCGAAAAGTGCAGCCTCGGCAGTTCTAGGAGGGGGACTTGGTATTGAAGAAGATCTTACCGATCCATATGGACCCTCGTGGCAAGTGGACACCGAACTACGAAGGGCCTTATTTGGTAAAAAAAGCATTCTCAGGAGGTGCCTTACTGTTGATGGATATGGATGGGACTGACCTATTACATCTCGTTAATTCCAACGTTGTAAAAAAGTATTATGCTTGATTGTCATGTACATCTTCAAAAGAAATTAATGAAAGAATTACAGTGTCATTTCATATTTTCTCTCTTTGCTCATGGCTTCGACTGAATGACGAATGGCCATCTTTGGACCACTGGTTTTCCTTTAAAGAACCCAATGTCTTTTAATCACTCGATGAACCTTTTCAAACTTTAAATAAATCAAACTATTTTCTTAAAAAAGTCATCTCCAAAAAACCGAGTTAAGGTTTTCAGAGGTTTGGCAAATCATGCGAGACAACAATTGGTTGCCGAAGTGATGGCAAGCTATCTTTTCCGCTACCCAAAAGAAAGACCGAAGAAACCCCTTGTAAGCCCCTTTGAGCCTAAAAATTCTCAATCTTTGATTAACCTATCAAATGATCACACCCTACACTAGGGAAGTTTTAAAAGAGACTCAGTCCCCAAATGGAGTTCAAACTAAAATAGAAATGAACGATCCTCTATAAAAGGGAAAGCAAAAAGAAGAAAATGCAGAAAAATGGGAAATTGAAAGAAAACAAAAAGAGACATGCTTGAGATGTGATCTTTGACCAAGGATGACCTCTTTTAGATTAACAGAGTTCGAGCCTTATTGTATCCTTTTCTTCTCAAACCAATACCCGAAGCCTACGCTATGTTCAAAATAAAAGTCTTGACCGGATTGGCATACATTGTTGTCTCAAATGATTTGTCAGACTCAATGATTGAGTCTGAACTATGTAATGACCTGATCCTGAAAAGGTACAAAGGCAGCTCGTTCAAATAAACAAGTTTGGTCAAATTCTGGTAAAAATGTCTCGCAACCAGTAAAGGCAAAAGCTATCCTTCGAGGAATGGGATTTTTTAGCCTTAGTTTCCATTTTCTTCTGAGAGCTCAAAACCCTAAGCCTACGTTTCGTCTCGAGTCTTAAAGACCATCCAGAGATCAAAACATGAGCAAAACTCCAAATGAACCTTGGACACACAACAGGAATTAAGAGCACCATTCAAACTCACAACACCCAAAGGGTCGGTCTCCTTCTAGTCGAAACTGGGGTAGTCGCCGCAAGAAAAGGAGAGTTGGTTTTCATAAATTAATGTCGATACCTGAAGGACAGGGAATGCTATTGTGAAATTTATCTTTTTCCTAGAATAAATTTTGAACATAACAAAACAACTATTTTGCACAAGTCGACATCTTGATTCAGCACATTAATGACACAAGTGCATAATCATTCTTATTATTAGGAGTCCCCCATTTATTAAAGTCCGAACTCGGGAACCCAATATAACAAGAGAGTGCTCAAGCACCAATGGGAACCTGAAGCATGCCAAGTGTCAGTAATGAAGGAAAACTAGGTCGGACTCTGAGTACTCTCTCAAGCTTGGAAAATCACTGGAAGTATTAGAGACCGAATACTGGGATAGTTTTGGACATTCTTTAAGTCTTGAAGATCACAGAAAGTACCAACAACTAGACACTGGGGCAAATTTTGAGTATCTTCTGGAATTCTGAAGTGCCGACAGCCAGACACTGGGGCAGATTTTGAGTCTCTTTTGGAACTCTGAAGTGCCGACAGCCAGACACTAGGGCAGATTTTAAGTATCTTTTGGAAATTATGAAGTGCCGACAGCCAGACACTGGGGCAGATTTGGAGTATCTGCTGGAATTCTGAAGTTAAGACAACTAGTCTAACTGGGGAAGATTTTAAGCGCTTGTTGAATCTGAAAGATGGCCAAATTCAGTAATACGAAAACACTGGGGCAGATTTTGAGCGCTTGTTGAATCTAAAAAGGGCTAGAACTAGTGGCAAGAAGACATAAGGACAGATTTCGAGACCCGGTTGGAATATGAAACATAGCAAAGCCTAGTGGTCGATGGATGTAACGAGGACAGTCCCATTGGACCAAATTCAAGCATTTTCCTGTCAGAATGCGAATTGAGCACATAGCAAAGCTCAGTGGCCAGTGAATGGAACTGAGACAGTTCTGGATTCCGTGGGAGCGAATTCATGTACCTTCATATCAAATAGGAACTTAAAAGTATGGCCAAGAACCAGGATTGAATTACGGACTGCAGTCGCTTTGAGAGAGGAAAGGTCATGCATCCTTATGCATTTCATGCATTTAAGGAAAGGCATTTGCATTATAGGCAGCAACATATAGACATATCATGTAATAGGCATAATGCACATATGACAACATGCCCCTGCATTCAAGCATCACAATCTAGTAACATACATATATATAGCCACGAAAAGCATTTCACCCATACTCATTTTGTGGAGTAGGCTTTTGAGTAATCTTTTGATGTCCCTGATTGAACCATCCTTGTTTCGACAAGCACAGGAAACTGGGGCAACCGACCCCAGACAAAGATTGACATATTTTGAGAGTAGGGCAACTTTTTAAGACCTAGAACCCCGCACTTGAATGCTTGTAGCCCAAGAGATCTCGAGATTCAGCCCCCGATTGATCATCCCCAGTGGAGAAACTCTAAATCCTACGCTTGAGAGCATTTTCCAAGAGATCTTGGGATTTCATTCCTGATTGATCATCCCTAGTGGAGTAACTCAGAGCCCTACATTTGAGGACTTTTTCCAAAGGGTCTCGGGTTTTGATCCCGATTGATCATCCTCAGTAGGACAACTTTGTTTCAAACCTAAAAAGACATTTTCCAAAAAATAAAAACCTAAGAGTAGTCTATGCCTGAATGATCATCTATCACTCATGGAATGACACAAGTTACCTCCCCTGAGGTGCGAAAACCAGGACTAAATATTCTGGGGCTCATTACCCTCCTGAGGCGCAGATACCCATATTGAATATTCCATAGTGCGTCACCCCCTTGTGAGGTGTAGAAACCCAAATTAAATATTCCGAGGCCCGTTACCATTTTGTGATGTGCGGAAACCCGAATTGAATATTTTGAGGCCTGTTACCATCTCGTGATGCACCAACCTGGGTTGAATTTTCCAAGGCACGTCATCCCCCCCTGAGGTGCGAAAACCCGGAATTAATGTTCTGAGGCTCGTTACCCTTTTTGTGATGTACAAGCCCTAACTGAATATCACGCGACACATTATTCCAAAAAAAAAAAATCATGCGTGCATTTCCACATACCCATCATACTTTGTCCTCTTTGGCTAGCAAGTGCACCTAAAGGAAATGTACGTCTGAGCAGCCTAGTAAAAATACGTGTCTTTTATCTTTGTAGACTTATTGCTTCAAATAACGTAGGAGATCTCTAACCGTTCCATTGAAGCAACGAAGCCTAGAAAGAGGGGCAGCTGTCAACACCCCAATTTTAACTAGGCCACCCCAAGAACAGCCAAAAAAACAGGAGTTGACATTAAGCCTCGAATGACCCTGAGATCTGAAATTAAGGTTGAGTCGCACCGATGACTGATCCGAATGTTGTTTAGTTCTCAAGCCAAGCGTTAGGTCTTTGTTGTTGGAAATTCTTTTCAGTTGCAAAGATAATTCCCCCTTTAGGGAATTGAGGGTTTAAAATTTTGAGGATTGTTGACCTTGTTGAAATTCAAGTACCTTTAGTTAGTCGATCTCAAAAACAAATTTTCTTTAATTAGAGTCCCCTAAGTTTCTCAAACTAATGGTGATTTAGCCTTCAAAGTTTTTGGATCTTCTGATTACTAAAGTTGGCAACTATAAAACCCCAAGTCCCAAGGTCTCCAAATTAAGAGGAGCCATTCCACTTTTCTTAGTAAGTTAGGGATTGTAAACCTCAAAACCAAAGATTTTGAGTTGAAGCCCTTGCAACAAACTCATTGTTAAAATCCCAAACTTCCAGTATTGCCCTTTTAAGGTATGATTTTAGTTTTCCCAATGAGCTAATTTAGTTGTTTAAAGTCCTAATCAAGATAAGTTTGAAAACTTTGGAATTTGGATTTAATTAACCAATCTCTCAGATTGGGTTTTGTTCTTAAAAGTCAACATCATTCAAAGATTAAAGTCATTTCCTGTCTGAATGAGGTTGGTCAAATTACTTGGTCAAAATGGGTCAACATTGGGACACATGCATCTTTCATTCAATGAAGGCAGCTGCGCACACACACACACATTAAAATAACACAGGAAATAATAAAGCATACAAATAATGGTTGTAAGGGGATAACCCCAGGTTACATTCACACACAAATGACAAAAAAATAGAAAATACAAAATTCAATAAAAATGAAGATGACGAGCCCTCCATCACCATGCTGCCACCTAGAATGCTCTCCTCCCCTGCACTGCTATATGGAAATTCTGCCCCACCGACCCCCTGCACACGAGAGAAACAAAGGACAAAATTGGTTAGCTACAGAAAAGGAAAATGCAAAAACAAAAGGAAGATACCAAATCCTCCATTCCGGGCCTACCGTCTGGAATCATCCAAAAGCCTACACTCCCATGTGGCCACCTAGATCACCCCTAGCCAACCTACACACAGAGAAGCGGACCAAAATAAATGGGCAAAAGAAAATTGCAAAAAAATAAATAAATCAAGGATGCCCTTCCCTCCATCCCAGTGCTGGCATCTGGAAACCTCCCAAAAGCCCTCCATTCCTCATCTGCCACTTGGACCCTCAATATCACCTGTGCACAAGAAAGGGAGAATTGGTTAGTCGGGATCAAACCAAATCAGTCACACGTGCGGGGAAATTATTCCCTGACAAAGTTAGTGGCAAGGGAGAGAAATTGGCGCCAAATACACCCTCGGACTCCCTATAAAAGGGGAGCCCCATCAGTGTAACAAGACAGGGCCAAAGAGCATAAGAACACTCTGCGAAAATTAGAATAGGGGGGAGAGAGCGTAGAAATACCCTGCCAAATTGAGAGCAAAGGGGAGCTGTGCACTATCAGGTATAGAGAACAGAGGAGGGATTTGAGAGGAACAATAACCAACAGAAGCAGAACATACTCGAGAAGTAGAGGATAAGTAGCAGAGAGATAGTTCACATTCAGACCAACTCAGATTCGGCCGAAGGAGAAGAAGACCGGCAAAGTACAGGACCCTAGGTAAACTTCTTTTCGTTATCCTAATTCTCAGACTGTGTACTATGGGTGTGTGAATGCAGGTGTTCTCCAGCTCTTAGGTCCAAGCATGAACCTGAGATCGATCTGACCCAAAGCAAGCCTTCACTTAGCCCAAACCCGAATCTGAATCCGGGTTCTCTTTCTTGGACACCCCCTAAATCCAATCCCCCAACCTCTGAACAGAAATTCAAGTCCGGATCTTCACCCTTAACTCGGCCGAACCTGTTTTAAAATCCCACTGGGCCGGTCCATTTTTAAAAATACCCCAGGCCCGTATGGTTTTAAAAAAAAAAATTAACCGGGCCAGACCCATTTTAATATTAAGTTCCAGAAGCCCATTTTCAAGCTTTCAAAGCCTAAGCCCATTTTAAAATTCACCCTGGGCTCTGTTTTAAAAATGGAAATGGGCTGGCCCAAATTCTAAAACTCCAGGCTCCATTTTTAAACAGAGAGGTGGGTCAGCCTTCATTTTAAAGGCCCGAGCCCGTATTTAATTTTTTTTACCAGGCCCATAAAAATTGACTCAGCCCAATCCACTTGAGCCCGTCCCAAGCTGAGTTCTCACGTGAAAATCATGTGACATGCTCAGATTAACATCACCCACCCAATTGGACTCTTGCGAGTCAACTTTGTTCTAACCCATGCCACTCGCCCCGGGTTGACTCATATGAGTCAACCCATGCACTCGCTCTCCTCACTGAGCCAAAGACGAGTCCGCTTGCCTTCCACACCAACCCTGGCAGTTGGGCATCCAAAGCTTTAACAAGCAATGATCCTTGTCTCAGAACACACCAACAAAAATGCAAGGAAGGAAAAAGAGAGAAAAGAAAAGGGAACGAAAAAAATTAAAATAAAAGCTTATCTTTCCAAGGTGTTCTCTGAAGCTTCCCCCCGTTTTCTGTTCTCTAAGGTTTCAAACCTCTTTATGGACTGCTTCAGAGAATGAGAGGAAGTGAGAGTGAGAGGATAGAAAAGGCTTTTATGTGAAAAAGAAAGAGAGTTACGGAGGGAGATTAAAAGAAAAAGGAGAGTGCGAGTAGGTTTTGAACATACCTTATGGTTTTTTTGAAGAAGAGGGTAAGTTTTGGGAAAAGTGATTTCAAAAACCCTAGAGTTTTGAGAATACTTAGGGAATAACAGAGAGGGAGAGTCGAAGAGAAAACCTTAGGGTTTCATCCGCAAAGCGGAACAGAGAGACGAAGAGAAGAACGGAAGAAAGAAAAGAGCGCTCGGGAGGAGAGAGTAAAATTGATAACAGGGCAAAATGAGGTCCTTTGTATTTCGGACCCATGGCCTGCAGGATCTGAACACGTGGAGTGTTCTAATTCACCCGATTGAATTCTTGCGCAGCTTAAAATCTGAGTCGTTTGATCCTCGCCTTCGTTGAATGCCTCATATCATTCTATGTCTACTTCATTAATATACCCTCTCCAAGCCATTCGATCTCAATCGCATTGACAACCCAGATTAGCCTCGTCAGAAGCATTAAATGCCACCCATTCCTCTCATGATGAAGTCCTATGCAGCCCTCATCTCAGTCATTCAATCCACACTCCGAGGGACGGTCAAGATTACATCCCACCAAAGACCACTGAAACAACCCTCTAAAATCCGACGCATGGTGAGACCAACCCGCGACATTCAATGCCCATGTTAGCTTTTCTTGTGAAGCTTATGTGCTCCCACTGCACGCGCCAACTCCATTTCATCTAAGCCATCAAATCCTTGGCATGTCTATGGCCCTAATAGATTGGGTCAGGCGCATTGAATGCAACTAGCCACCCTTCGCAGAGTTTTTTCCCTGATTATCTTTTTTTTAAAAATATATATTAAATAATACCTCTTTCTGGGAAATATTTCCCAGAATGAATCTGACGTAATCTCGCTACTTGGAGTAGCAAGATTTGGCTGCCACGCGTCTTTGCGAGGATAGGCCTGGCGTTTAAATCTCGCTACTCGGAGTAGCGAGATTTGCTTAATAGTTAAAAATGTATGTATACACTATAAATATACACTAATTCCAATGAAGCTGAAGCACTGCATCCAGGTGGTTGACATAATCTGGTTCTTAATTCCAATAAGCTTTTTGTATAGTGGGGAGTCATCATTTTTTATCCTGGTCTCCCAAAGAGTTGAACCTTTTAGGTAGAGTTGATTGACCCATTTAGACCAGAGAGGGTCTTTTTTAGAGTGGATATTCCAGAGGGTTTTTGTGAGCAAGGAAAGATTCCAAGCTTTCAGATCCAGCACCCCCAGACCACCTATCATTGCATAGTCCCTCTCCTTTCCCATCTATCATTTCACAGTCCCTCTCCTTTCCCAGCAGCTGGTTGTAAAAATTCAAGAACTCCTCATCTACTTGAGCTTGGGAACTGGTCTAGACCCCAATTAATTTTGTAATTGCTGAGATGTAATTCATATCCGTTCGACTTCTCATCAGTCCATGGAAGAAAGTAGTGCCTTTGTTACTTTCCTTTAAGTATCTACATTTGGCGATCTGAGTGACGAACAATCTGTTAGCCGAGTCAAGTCTAACAGCTTCTGATTTTTTTTTCATTCATAAGTAGTTGCAAGTCACCATCTGAGGGATTGTCGTGCAGTTTCTTTTGTAACTCGATCACATCATTGCCAGCCTTCTCTACTCTAGCCAAAATGTGGGAGAAATGGGATGCATTAAGAGCCTTTAGAGGTTTTTTCAGGCCCTGAAGTCTCCTCACCAATTTGAATTGCTCAAAGATCTAGACCTACGCATCCCAACCTTGTTTGATAATGTCCAGAAAATTATGGTTTCGAGTTCACATGTTGAAAAATTTATAAGTCGCCTATGATTGAAATCATGTGATCTGTGACATTTATTTTGAATTTTGACCATCACCTTCAAATGTTCACATTTTCTTCATTACTCCTCCAATGACTACTACAATTATACTTATCGATTCTTCTGCTCATTTCAAAACTTATTGTTCTTGATGTTGGGAATTAACATGAAATTCCCCAAGTGCCAGCGAGGAAGAAAGTATCAAGGACTGTAGCACAGAAAAAGCCATTAACTGTAACAGAGATATCTGATGGGGAAGATAAGAACAATGATTTTCAGCGATGAAGATGGAGGTGGTAGCTGCTGCCCCAAAAGTGGGAAAGAATGGGGGTAGAAGAAAACAAGCAACAACAAATGCCAAGTCGACAGCGAAAGTAGCATCAAAGAAGGGAGGACAAGATAATAAGTAGCAGCCTCAGCTAGTAGGCCAGAAGTTGTTGACTGACATTTTGAAGCCTGCAGAGAATCCAGGGATTTCACCAGAGAAGAAGGTGAGGAAGATGAGAGCATCCCCATTTAACAAGAAGAGTAGTTTAGTGTTCGACAGGGTAGGTGGTAATAAAGAGGAGGCAGCGAGTAGCGGAGAGAAGTTGGATTCTGATTCTGCTTCTCCTTCAGACGACATTACCAATTAGGATTGGTGGTAACCGCATGCAGGCCAGGTATATCATGCATTTTATGTTTTTTTAACTTTGATTTCTTCATCATATATGCCTCCATTATCCATAGGAGTCGATAGAACTTCCTCCTTTACAGATCACAAGTTATTATTTCCTTCCTGCTCAAGTTTAACTTTCTACATTTTGGATTGTCTTTAGATTTCTGATTTTATGATTGGTTCGATTGTGACTTTGCTTGGCATTTGGTTTGTGCATTCAATGATTCTAAAGTATTCCAATGTTTGCCCTCGTTTGGTTTGAATTCCATTCTCGAGAATAAAGATTTTTCATTGAAGCTATTCATTCATATCTAGATTCGCAACTCGGTAATAATTAACAAAAATTATGAAGTGGCAAAAAATATTAAATTATATTTCAAAAAATAAGAAATACCCTCCTTTCCATATCAATCCTATTATCAAGAAAAGATTAATGCTCCATGCGAAATAATCTATTAGCAATATGTTTGTGATCAAAACATTAAAATTCTTATATTCATGAAAATTTTGTATCTTGATTAACACAATTCTCAAGCATCACAAAGTGGAAGGACACAATGATGCCACGAACCAAATGTTGTAGAAATACAAATTGGCTCGGTATGCACTTTTTAGGAATTTTTTTTTTTTTTGGTAGTTCTAAAGATAAATCATCATATCATACACCTCTTTTACTGAGTATACATTTCCACCCTATTCAAGTTGAATTGCACCTAATTAAATTCTTTGCTTTTTCCTCAGGGCCCATTTGGTGTTACTTTCAAAACTGTGAAAATAAAAAGTAGAAATAAAACCTAAAAATCATAAATAGAAAGACTAAATTATATTTCACAACGTTACATTCACGATATTCGTATACATTCAACCTATCAAAACACTATACTAATTTCAGAAGAGTCCTGTTTACAAATTGAGCATATCCATCCACGCACATGTGCTAAGAAAACATTCTTCAAATACAATTGATACCAGTATGTTCACAACGTTACATTTACAAGATTTGTATACATTCAACCTATAAAAAATGTATACTAATTTCGGTAGAGTCCTGTTTACAAATTGAGCATATCCATCCACGCACCTATGCAAAGAAAACATTCTTCAAATATAATTAATACCAGTATGTTCACAACGTTACATTTACGAGATTTGTATACATTCAACCTATAAAAAATGTATACTAATTTTCGCAGAGTCCTGTTTACAAATTGAGCATATTCATCCACACACTTGTGCAAAGAAAATATTATTCAAATACAATTGATACCAGTATGTTCACAATGTTACATTTTCGAGATTCGTATACATTCTACCTATAAAAAATGTATACTAATTTCGGCAGAGTCCTGTTTACAAATTGAGCATATTCATCCACGCACCTGTGCAAAGAAAACATTCTTCAAATACAATTGATACCGGTATGTTCACAACGTTACATTTACGAGATTCACATTCAACCTATTAAAACACTATACTAATTTTGGCAGATTCTTGTTTACAAATTGAGCATATCTATCCACGTACTTGTGCAAAGAAAACATTCTTCAAATTTAATGGAACCAGAATGTTCAAAATGTTACATTCACAAGATTCGTATACATTCAACATATCAAAATATTATACTAAATGATACCTACTTGGCACTTTACATAGGGGTGCTCTATAGATTCAGAATTAAAAACAAATACATTATGTACAAATGATATATTCTAAACGAATACATTATGTACAAATGATATATTCTAAACTAATACATGATGTACAAATGAAGTAATGAATAAATACATTATGTACAAATGAAGTAATGAATAAATACATTATGTACAAATGAAGTAATGAACAAATACATATATCGCTTACTCAGTGCCACAGTTAGGTCGTCTCTGGTGTCGGGGTGGTTGCCGTCTGCGTCTGCCCTCACCTGGCTGCTCGTCCGCATCTGGCGTCCGGTCACATCGATGGGCTGCATGTCTGTCGTCTCCACCCATAGGTACTGGATAATCTATCTCTAGGTGAAGCGGACAGGGAGCTATGTCGTATGTAGTCTCTGGACGAGTCCGAGGTGGCAACTTGGATGCGTCTACCTCCTCCGCATAGAGAGGGACGTCTAGTAGGTACTACATCGATAGGGTCACGGAAGAGTCAGATCGATAATCCTTCGGTCTACTGAAGGGTTCTGCAATATCAGCGCCTGTCGATGGGGCATACGATGCGGTCAGCCCGAATATGTACTCCTCATGTACAATGGGCGGTGAGGAGGCCGGACTCGATGGACGGCTGGAGGTAGCTGCTCGACCACCTCGTACTAGAGCTGCTTAACCGCCTCGTGGTGCCGAGGGCCGACGTGAGGTAGGGATCCGTCGCCCGTCCTCGTAGACAATATCCAAACCAGCTCTCGCTAAATCGCTCACAGTGGGGTCTAATGATCGTACATCGACCTAGTGTAATACGTCAGCCTGCAACATACGAAAATAGTGGTTACAACATTGAACTGTTAATGTAAACCATAACAAATTAGGTATGCGTTTGAGTAAGCGTACGAGGCTCATGTAGACCACCGTAGTCCTATCTACGAAGCGACATGTGATCGACCTGCACCACGTGTAATATGGATCCTCCGGACCCATCGGGTCGTCCGCCCACACTCCCTCTATGATGTACTCCAGCCTATATCCCCACATACTCACGTACATCGCGTGCTCAGCAACCCAATCCGTGTTCCCCCGACCGCGACCATCAATCTTGTGCAGGTCGTCCCCACGTACATCGACCCCCGAAGTACAGAAGCGGTCTGGGATGCCCTGTCGAAAGCCAAACTAACGCATCACTTGGTTTACGAGATGCCACTCGACAATATGAAAACATATGAGTGGCACTCGGGCAACCCAGAGGTCCGACCCAACTACATAGTCAATCGCTAGGTTGGCTACAATGTTATCCATGTATGGCGCCCATACGAACTACGCGTAAACATATGGTAAATGTCAGAGGTGGGTAGGGATATCTGCAAATAATGCAAAATAATGTCAATACACATGACCAAGACTACCTCGTGCTCCCGGTGCATGTCCAGCTCGAATCTGTACCAGGGCAGCATGTGTTGTGCAACATTAGGCGCCAACAACTGATCCCTCCACCTATACAAAATAAAACGTAAGTTAAGAAGGTGTAACGACTAGTACGTAGTACGACTCAATATTCGTACCACTTATACAAGGAAAGGATTGTAAGTGGAGTTACTAACCTCCACACGAGTGGTTAATCGGGCGTCCGTCCTCGTCCCTTTGAATAAGACGCCGGAGACCACGGTGCGTAGGAGCTAACGACGTGAATCTCTCCCATGCCCAAACCTGCAATAAGCGAAGTGCTCCTCCGATCTATGAGTGGGAAACGTCAGCAGCGCGGCACATCTCCCGATACAGCCACGCTAACATCACAGAGCCCCAACTTTAATGGCATATCTCTGCTCGCTCCGCGAGGAGTGGAAGGAACAACAAGTGTGCGTATCCCCCCGATAGGTCACAGAACAGCATGTGGGCACATTCCTGACATGCTACTGTGTGATCATCGCTAGCTACCGGGAGCTAGCGGAACAACTCGCCCTCAAGAAACCACATGCGACTACGGGCACCAACAAGCTCACCATCTGGAGGCACCACTCCTAACAATCTCTCACACATGTGGCGAAGTGCTCCCCCCTGACCGGCGCCTCCCTCCTGTACTGGTCCAGCAGTACGACCAGTGACGGGCAACCCATCAATCGGTAGCCCAAACAACACCGCGACATCCTGTAAAGTGATAGTCGCCTCCCCGTGAGGCAAATGGAACATGTGTGTCTCTGGCCTCCATCGCTCCACCAACG
Source organism: Malania oleifera (assembly GCF_029873635.1). Classification (NCBI taxonomy): domain Eukaryota; kingdom Viridiplantae; phylum Streptophyta; class Magnoliopsida; order Santalales; family Ximeniaceae; genus Malania; species Malania oleifera. Next base: position 115,023 of record NW_026652162.1, read on the forward strand.
CGGTCACAAGATGCCAATCCAACTGGATATGGCCAATCTGATATATCCCATAAAAGTCTACGTCTTGTATCCAATCAACAATGCGGGGGTCCACGCCTATCCTCTCATGTACACTCTGACTGCCCCCTCGGCAATATAACACATCAGCATGCGAATCAGCCCACGCCCGACTGGATCGTTGACAATTGCCCATAGTCAGTATACTAGGATCGGACGGCCCTGGATCGATCCTACAAACAAGACAGCATATTTAAAGCATAAACATAAAAATCATCAGAATTGAGTATCTATCACGACTGCTTTGTACGGTGGAACTGAACGGAAATCTCAGGTTTTATCCTAAATGTGTACAACTGAAAATATCTCACCTAGTTTTTATCTCAAGATGCACTATTCCCCATTGGTGAACACAGTGACTCAATTGCTCAAAGGCAAATTAAGCATGGAAGGAGATATGTTCACTGAAAAATGAAAGCGGCATGGGGATCTTAGATTTGGAATGTAGGAATAAGGCTCTCCTTACCCAAGCCCAAGTTCATGAATCTTCGAGTAAATGGATGCGGCTGACTTATTTATAATCGCCTTGTTTAGAAGGAGGAAGTAGTATGGCAGCTGAAAAACTTGTCGTGACTCGAGGACTACGAGTAGGAAAATTTATTCATATATTGCATATGAAATGTGTGTGAAACAAAGAGATAGAAGTAGTATGGCAGCACCCATACTCATTCTTTCGCCCCTCTTATGGCAATTAAATGTGTAAGACACGTCATTCAACCTATAAGTGATAGGTCAGTGCGAAGGTCCAGCTGCATCCCCAGGTTGTGTCCTTCTCGGATATCTTATGCGGTTATGTCCTTTTTGACGACATATGCTACACGTAATATTTTTCCTACCTTCCTGGGCATCCATATCGTTGTGTATACGTGAGCTCCTATGCTAACCTTTATGTTGAGCGTATGTAGGATTGGCCTGCAAATTCGGCAACAAGGTATCTGGCCAATATGCCTCACGCATAATCGGATGAAATTCCGCAGCATATGTTGCATAGTGCTCGACAGTGCTCTAATATGGCTTAACATATTGGCTTGCATTTAGCCGTTTCTCGGCACAGGCTGCGAGAAGGTGAGAGCAGGGATAGTGTAAAGATTGCCACTCCCGCAAGAGCATTCGTGCCTCTGGATGCTCAAAGTTTGGACATTGTTTCCTTTATGGGGTCCCAGTTATGCGGTCGTGATGCTAAAAGTACCCCTAGACCGGTTGAACGTTGTGACTTGATGTCCGGTCGCCTTCAGCTTCCTTCTTTCCATCGCTAGTAATATATGCGAAGTCAACGTATTTCCTCCAGATATTGCGTTACAAGCAGCCTCCCGTCGGCTATTAAAATAATGTGCAACGCAATAAAATGTTAGTTGCACAAGGGCCATTATGGGAAGGCTACGAGCGCCTTTTAGGACAGCATTGAAACATTCGACTAGGTTAGTGGTTATGTTCCCATACCTCTTTCCACCATCATGGCATTGAGTCCACATATAAGGAGGGATCTGATCGAAGAACGACTTGGCTGGCTCTCCACCCTCATCGAATATCCTCTCCATCCACTTATCAAATTTTCTCACTTGATGCTCCCTTCCCGCTTGCTCAGTCATTCGCTTCAGATTGACACTCCGTACTTTTGTATTAAAGTTGCTCACCATATGTCGAAGGCAGAATCAGTGGTGCGCACGTGGTGGTTGCCAATCAGGATTTTGCTGCACTGCAGCGATAATCCCTGGATGCCAATCTGATATAAGGCAAATGTCGTCCCTGTAGGTAATGGAATGCAGACAACATAGAAACCAATTCCATGTGTCGAGGCTTTTCTCTTGCACAATAGCGAATGCAAGGGGAAATATTTTCCTATTTGCATCCGGGCACGTCGCAATAAGGAGTTTGCCCTTGTACTTACTGTACAAGTGTGTCCCGCCCACACATATAACGGGAGGGCAGTGACGAAAACCATGAATAGATGCTGCGAATGACCAAAAAACGGATACAAAGGTTGCGCTGTTCTCGCTACCTGGAACAGGAGTCCACCTGCACCTGACTATTGTCCCAGGATTGTACGCGTACATCACTTCCATCCACTTTGGTAACGTTTCATAGGATTTCTCCCAATCACTGAATACTTGGGTAATTGCCTTCTGTTTGTCCAACCAAACCTTCTTATAAGAGATTGAATACCCGAATCGACGATCTATGAACTCCTTCAATGTAGCGATCGACATCGACGCATCTCCCCTGATCATATTCACTATCTCCCCAGCAATAAGGGACAATGTGATTTGGTTATGGTCCTACGATAGAAGTTCATTCAGACACGTGTGCAGACCACCATATTGGGTGATTTCGAATAAACAGTGTATCATCTGATACATGGCACGCAATCTCCACGCGCAATCGTGGTCCTTACACCTGGCAACCCACAACTCAGGGGTAGATCACACGACGTGGAAGTCATGGTGGGTGTGAGCATGATATATTCGCACTGCGGTGATCAGCTGATCCTTCGATCCGAAGAGCATCCCCTTGCTCAACTCAGAGGATTCTTCCCAACGAGACACGCATATAGGAAGCTCATCGACCGCAGTTAAATCTGCAGCATCTAGGTTAATATGATGTACATCAGAAGCTCGCCCATGAATTTGGCGTCAAACGTTGCGTCGTCCGTTTCATGGTGGGGTAAGTTCACATCATCGGGGACATCATTTAACCCTTCACCCATTTCCTTCTCGTGCATGTGTTCGTCTTCAAGATGAATATCGTTCGTAATGTTCATGCCCTCGTCCAATGCGTCATTCACAATGGCGAATAACGATGCTGGTCCTGCACTCGGGACGTCTTTGCAACCTCCCTGCGGAAACGTGTCAGGAACAGGTGCTTTGTACACCGACGGCTCGAATGACAATCCCGGATATTTTTTAAAATCGACTGCAGACATAGCACGAACCTCCGCACCAATATCGACCTGATATGTTTGTTCGGTGTTGTCATTGACTTCATCCAATTGCTCCGCGGGCGCGTCTGGCTGCCTAACCGCGATTACACCCATTTGAGGAATGGTCTCGACATACAATTGCACCATTAAATATGTCTCACTGACGCAGTGTGCATCCAATACAATGCGCAACCCATAATAATCTGATATGGGAACAGCCTCGTAGAAGGCTGTATTATTTAACCCTTATGCAGGGTATCTTGCAGTCACCCGCAATGCATATTGATCTGGATCAATATGCAAATATTTATATTTCTTCGTATATAATTTATTTAATTTACACCTACGGCCGATTTGAATAGGTCGAACTGGCAGACTACTACACCTAACACCATCTAATCCGGTTATGATGTTCCCCCCTATATATAATAATACCATCACCGGAGCACTGCTTGAGCTTCCTGCCATTTAGATTGGCGATCGAGAAATAAAAAAAACTTACGCAAAACAAAATTGTATGTATAAGTGATATGTGTTACTTATAGCTTAACGAAATAACTATAAACCAAATAGATGTATACAAATTCTAATGAATCAATGAACTTAGAGTTTGGACCTAACTTTCCCACCTAGAAAATAAATAGATGAATTAAAAGTCTATGAATAAACAAACTCTAGAGTTTAGAGCTAACTTCAATTTCCACCAAGAAAGCAATAGATTAATTGAAAAATGTAATGAATAAACTGTTAAAACATTAATGTGTATTGATTTTCCCTATATGACATATACTTAAGATTTTTCCAAAATGGTACTTCAACGTAGAATCTAAAGAACTACGAAATGGTGCTCTTAAGCAATTTTACCAAAGAAAGATTAATTGTTGTTTTTCCCCATATGACATATAGTTAGGATTTTTCCAAAATGTGAATTGATTTTCCCCATATGACATATACTTAGGATTCTTGCATAAATGGAAAAGTGAGAGTTATAGCGGCTGGGATAAATGGTCTAGAAAAAATTAGAACAATCAATGACGCAGATGCTACGAAAATTTTTACGATCTGTGTGTAAAGGAATGACTTGGAGGGCGGCATACTATTCCTATGCAGAATGAGAAGAGAGAAAGCTTGATATGATTGCTTAATTACCCCTACTATCAAACACACTATGACTATCAATAACATTTCTACGTACAACATAAGAGTGAAGATGCAATGATAAGAAGCAACTCAAAAAAGACCATTGCAAGAATATATAAAATATCACACACTATGATGACTCTAGCTTGCTTTTTTTTTTTTTTTTCAATATTTTTTAGTAGAAATTTTAAAGAGTTGTTTATTTATGTAAAATAATAATTCTCTTGATTTAAAAAAAAAATTACGATGAGGAAAACTTGTTTGTCAGTTTTTTTTTACAAGAATATATAAAATAGTATCTAGGAAGTTAAGCCTTGGGATATTGGGTTTGGGCTGGTATGGTTTTCAAAGAAATTGAATAAAACTTTTAAATATATTATATTTAAATATATACAAATCCAAATCAAATATCCAAGTTGCTTGATACATAGGATAAAAAGTAAAAATATGGAGAATATTAAAAGAAAAGTTTCCCATTCTTTCTTTGATATTTCTAACTCTATGATGAGTACCTCATACTCTGTTTCATTATGGGTTGGGTTGCCACTTAATTTGAAGTTCAATTTTGTTCAGTAGCCTTTTGGGGATTCATTGCTGATCCGAACATCCATCCTCAAAGGAGTTGAAGGGATCTTTTGGAAAAATGTTACCTAGGACGCATAACATTTCGATTCATGAAATGGGAATGAGATCGTGTTATGGCAAGTGTTTTAAAATGTGAACACTAGGGTTACATTTAGATCGATATATTGGTGAAAAATACATAAATTCGGGGAGGATCTTCAATTTTTACATACATAATAAATGTGGTGTTCATTCTTAGTGATAATTTCCACTATATTTTTAAAAATATGCTCATATTTCTACAAAGATTTTCAATATATGAAATAATTTTAAGCATCAAGATGCTTAACTCTTCAATGTCCTTAATATCTCAGTGTCTCAAAATATTTAATTTACTTTTTTTTATTAAAGAAAAAAAGGACAAGATCAACTCCACAAAACATGTGCAATTATGCTCTGTGCTCTAATTTCACACCAACTATCACAATATATATATTTTATCAATATGTTCAAGATTCGTTCACAAGGGTATTTAAATGACTAACTCAAAATGCTTTTCATTATGCTCAATAGATTAAAAAGAAAAATGCAATTTTCCTCAAATAAGTTCTCAAATTGAAAATTTTCACGAGAATGGCAAAGGAATGTTTTATATACTCCCCTGAAACCAATGGAGTCCAATTTATAAAAACTTTGGCAAAATTTTAGCTTAAAAATTTCAATAATCCATATACATTCATAAGGTTGCACTCAAAATTTCATATCAACAATTCAGTATAGCTTCTAATCATATATCCTAATAACAATCAATCCAAAATAAAGCACTACAATTGTAAAACTACTTCCATAACACATCCATCAATTAAAGTTCATAATTACCAATTTTTGCACAAATCACAAACATCAAGTTACAATTCAACAATCCCAAAAATATATATATATATATATATATATATATATATATATTAAACAGCAGTTTGAATGGAAAAAATTGCATATTATCTGCAAAAAATCAAATTCAAATACAAAAAAAGAAATATTAACCTTAAGAAAAGTACTTATTCATGAATCTTTTAGTACTCTAAACTCAAACTCTCCGATTATCAAAAATTTTAGATCAAATAAAATTAATTTAAAAATTTATGAACCAAACATTGAAAATATAACTTACCCCATCTCGAGTTTATATAGCCCTCAACGGTTTGAAACCCGCAACGGTCACCTGCACTCCGGAATCCTTCAACGGTAACCTGTGCTCCTCCTTTGCAAAGGTACTGTTTGTTCGCGCAAAGAAGGAGGAAGAATGATCGAGGTTAGTCTGAAACAAATCTCGCTACTTGGAGTAGCAAGATTTGCCACAGTCGATAGCCGGGTGGATGGCCATTTCGAATTCGAAGCAAATCTCGCTACTCCAAGTAGCGAGATTTGCCACATGTTAAACGGCGGGTGACCCAGTATTAAGTATCTGAAGAAAATCTCGCTACTCGAAATAGTAAGATTTGTCACGCGTCGATACGAGGCCTTCAGTTAAAAGTAATCTCATTACTTGGAATAACGAGATTACGTCAGAGTCATTCTGGAAAATATTTTCCAAAAAGAAGTATTATTTAATATATATAATTTTTTAAAAGATAATCTGGAAAAAAAACTCACCTCTTCGCACGCGGGCCTGACCGCCCCCATTCGAGCCGTCCCAGCATCAACGGCCACGATTAAAAGGCGTCGGAAACGGTCAGGAACATTCGCGCGTAGCCCAACCGCGTGTCCACGTGTGGCAGCTCCGGACGTCTCGTCATTAATGCTTGTTGACCCGAGCAGCTTTCCATCCCCCCATCCGTCGACACGTGTCTCCTCCACCCCCGTGCCATTAATGCCGAGTCAAGTCCACGATCCTGGCCGTTGGAGCCCCTCACTCATCAACGAGCCAGATTGCTCCACGGAAGGCACCGTCAGCATCAGGTATCCTCGTATCGATCGTAGCCGTTCAATCTCTGTGATGCGTTAACGACCCAGATTGTTTAGGACAGAGGCATTAAATCGCGTCAGTACTTCAATGAAAACACGCGTCCGTCTGCCCCCTTCACCGAGTGACGCGTGGCGCACCATTAATGATCCCTGCCACCCACTGTCAACCGTCCGATCGCTCCCATTTCGGACGTCCCAGATTCCGCCGCGTCAATACATCCTGATGCCCCCACTTCTCCACGAGAGATCTGCTACGTGGCCTCTTCAAGACCAACCGATCGGCATGCCCCTATTAACGCCCACGATGATGCCACCCTAGCCGAACATACCATTACGTATCTTCCAATTACCGGCTGCCACGTGGCCTTTGGGCTTGACCCAGACCTTAACCCGGGTCGGCCCGAGTTGACTGGTTCGGATTCCCGAACCGGTTGGGCCCGTTGACCCAGTATGTACCGGGTTGATGTTAACAAATCACAAATAAATTCAGCAAAAACCATTAAAATTTGTAAAAAAAAAAAAAAAAGTTGTAGAAAAATCAAAAAAATTTTAGGAGTCTTCAAGTAAATAAAATTGTAATTTGTTTTTGCTTTCATGAGTTTGATTTCCCAAAGTAAAAATTCATAAAAATTCAACAAAAATTCAAATTGAAGCTCACTCCAAACTTTACCGTATTTTAGTTCAACTTATAATTTTAATTTTGTTGCGGTTGGCTAGAAAATATGATAATAAAATTAAGATTTTGTATGACTCCCAATTTTATATTTTATTGTATACATAAATTTAAGTTCTAGTTTCAGATGTCGAAATCTCAAATTAACATGATGCCTTTATCTATATTTATTCTTATTTAAATAAAAATTTATTCTTATTAATAATGGAGAAAAAATATAATAAAAACTTAAGGCTGATTTTGCTATGGACATTATATTTGATTTTCTCATTTTTAGTTTTCCAAAGAATTATAGATATCCAAATTATTTTTTACTTTTGAAGATTAATATTGAAAAGGTAAAAAATAAAGAGTTTATCTAAAATTTCAAAATAATATTTTATTTTTTATTTGTAAATTTTAAAACAATCACACAAAAAAAGAAACTTGTTTTCCAATTTTCTAACATTTATGTAAGGTAATATTTAGAATCACGAGTTTTGAGACTTGAATTTGAATTTATGTGGATTTAGAATAAATAATATGCATAATCCACAAATTAAATTCTGATATCCGAGTTTCATGCTTTCGTACACAAAGCAAGAGTTAAAAATCTAAAAAATAATAATAATGAAAAGATGTTTTTCAATTTTTTTATGTAGATTTGAAGAATTAGAAAACAAGGTGCATTTTTATAATTATTTAAAAATGTAAAATGAAAGATAAAACTACTTTCACAAGAAAAGAGTCAAAATTATTTATATTGTTGTTCAATGGGTTAAATAATTATGAAAACAATTTGTTTGGTTTACAATTTTTTAGGAAAGGTAAATTCATTAAAATAGTTATTTAACTCAATTCAATCTCATAAGAAATTTAATATTCTAATTAATTTTATGCTTGTCAAAATCATACCCTATTATTATTATTATTATTATTATTATTATTATTATTCACATTAATTGTGTAGGTGCTCAATTATTATTATGCTCAGTAGCAGTTACTGAATGGTGCTATAGACATGTTTAGGTTGATTTCGAGAAGAAAAAAAAAAAAAAGGAAATTAGCATTGAGTTGCTTGCAGTGAATAGAGAATCTAATCCCTTGCAATTTTAATGGGAGTGATGGCTGCAAGTTCGCCCACTTTTTCTTCTACTATTCATCTCATAATTCAAGAATGATAGAAATTCAAAAATGTACATGATGAAAACATCCTTAAAAGACTATTATTTGCATAATTTATTAACATTCCTAGAAAATCACAAATTTTTCAAAAAGAAAAATATAAAACTCTAGCTATATCCCAGGTTCCATTGTCTTGTTTTGAAATCAAAGGGTCTAATACTTGCAAAATCATATCATTGTATTCAATATATAAAAATAAGAAAATGTTTGGTGCCCAAATTTTTCAACAATGACATATTTTTTTTTCACTCTTTAATATGGCATGCCACATTAATTATAATGCAATGTTAAATATAGAAATTCTTGGTATAGCGAAAAAAAAAAAGTTAATTTAGAAAATGAGGACTACAGATACTCATTTGTCATCTTTGGTAGAGAAAATAAATAAATTTATAACACGTACATTTTATAAAGACATTATATATATATATATATATATATATATACACACTAGATCAATAAGATCATTGCCTTAAATCCAACATGTAGGTATTTTCCCAGAAAGGTTGTTTCTGCCCAACTGTAAATACTCGAGAGATGTTAGAGAACTCATGGAGCTTGGCATATTTCCTTTGAAATTATTGTTGTGCAATATCAAGACCCCTAACTTTTTCAAACTCATCCAGCAATCAGGAAGTTCTCTCGAGAAAAGATTTCTTGATAGATCTATATATCTCAAATTCATTTCCTTCACTTTCCTTCTGCACAGATGGGTAGTAATGGATCCATTTAAGAAATTTTTGGAAAGATCTAAATAATATTAAGTAGAAGACATGGGTGGCAATGTGCTTTGGATCTGGTTCTGTGATAAATCCAAATAAGAGATCTGAGATAGGCTAGAGAACCAAGCTGGGATGACATATGATATTGATGCGTTGGATAGTCTTAAAGACCTGAGATTCTTCTGCGTTTCCAGCCATCTAGGAAATTGAGGCCCCACGCGGCATGATCCCATTCCAAAACGGAGGTGTTGAAATGATGGGATCCTCACTTGCAAGGTCAACTGATTTAACTGATCAGCATAAAAATATTTCAGCCTCGTCAGATTTGCCAAGTGCACTTATGAAATGGTGCCCTGAAGGAATTGTTACCGATGCTCAGCTTTTCTAATTTTGAGAGACTCCCAAGACTTTCTGGAATACTCCCGAAAAAGTTGGAAGAAATATCCAAGTCCTTCAACGATGACAATTTCCTTATAGACACAGGAATTGGACCAGAATTGGAGTTGAAAGAAATATCAAGATTGGACAAAGTTTTAAATTTTGCTAATTGATCGGGCAATTGGCCTGATAGGTGATTTTGGTTTAAATCCAAGGACTCCGATGTCTCCAGGATGCATGAATTATGTCCCAAAAATTCAGATGTATCTCCACTGAGTTGGTTCCATGACAATTCTAGAACTCTTAAACTGCAAATATTTTCCAAGGATCTTGGGATTCTTCCTTCAAGGTCATTGCCACTTAGATGGAGTTCCGTGAGTGACGTAAGATTGTCAATAGCACCTGAAATTGTACCTTGAAAACTGTTTTCTGAAAGATCTAGGTTTCGGAGGTTAGTCATGGCATATAGCCATTCTGGTATTATATAGTTGAATTCACAAAGCATTTGAAGAGTTGTCATGTTTGTAGAGAGACAGGAATTGAACCCCCTACGAAATTGGAGCCCCGCAGACTGAGTGAAAGAAGAGAAGAAAGACCAAAGAGACAGCCAAATATTGAAGAATCGAAGAGGTTAAAGGAGAGATCAAGGGTGGAAAGAGAAGAAAAATTGACATGAGAAAGTGGAAGAGTGTTACCCAGCGAACAATTAATCAAGTGTAAAGAGGATAAGGAAGGGAGCATGCTCATCACCCGTAGCCAATTACTGGATGCCTGGCTGAGATCCACAAAACTCATGTCTAGAAACTCAATTGAGGTGAGATGAGAAATCCATCTTACGTCATCTGACCTAACGTACAAATCATTATTATTTCCATCTGAAAAAGCAATAGAATTGCAGCCAAGATCAAGATAACGCAAACTTGAAAGATTCCCAATCTGAGGTGGAATGGAGCCACCAAATCCTGTCGTAGACAGGTTAAGATGTGTGAGAGAAGCAAGGGAACCAAAGAACTATGGAATTTTAAGTCCTCCAAAATCATTGCAACTCAAGTCTAAGCGCCGGAGATGCTTCAACTGCAGCGATGAACCACTTATGTTCCCACTCAACCTGGACCTCATGAAAGCATCGAAATGAGAACCATAATCGTCAAAGCCATCAATAGAAAAATGATTAATATTAAAGTTGATTGGATTGTGGAGGTTGAGAAGGAGAACATGACTGGTAGTGTTGTCACAGCGAACTTCTCTCCACCTGCAACAATCTTCGCCTACCCACGAAGAGAGGCGGTTGGAAGGATCCCTGAGACCTTTTTTAAACTCGAGAAGGGCTTCTCTTTCCTCTGCCCTACAATGGATGGCATTTGGATTTCCATAAGAGAAACTCACTACCCCAACCCAAGAAAGCAACACCAGAACAACCACCAAAATTGTTGTTGGGTGTGCGTCCATTCTTATAGATGCATGCAAACAACAAAGGTAAATAAAAAGGCTTCTATTTTTTTTTTTTTTGGAACTTGAATTTGAAGAAGATGAGCAACTTGAAGTTATAGATCATGCTTATGTACGTGGTAATCTTCGTCAGCTCTTTAATTGTAATTTGTCAGCAAATGCTGTGGAGGAAGCTACTAAGAAATTGATCACAGTCCAGGTCAATTTAGCGTGAAGACTACACTGCTGTAATTGACTAATCCCTTATTCCACGCTCGCACTTATTATTTCTATATGCTCATTGCCTGAAAATTTTAATTTCAAACATGGATTTTCAGTTTGGGAAAGAGACTCGTATTTTTCTTTTATTTTCTTGTTTGACGCAGTGGTTTCACGTTTCTCATTAATGCAATATGTAGTTCTGAACACATGACTTTGCCAACTGCCTTCCAATGAACTTCTACTTTTGATCTTCTATATATAGAAAATGTCTTCTTCTTCTTTTTTTTTAGTAAGAAATTCAAGCACATATATGAATTTACAAGTAAAAATACATAATACAGTTTTGAGGTAGGATTGTCAAGAGAAAAATGCTCAATTTCATTAGAAACCACTCTATATGACATAATTATCTTGCCAAGCAAAAAAAATAGAGTACTATATGACATATGTTATGAGATTAATTAGCAAAAAAATATTGTTTTTCGCCATTTCAAATAGCTTATTGCTGTTGTTGTCTTTTGTGTTTTCAAAATACAGAATTGTTATTTTTTTTCTAAAATTACAGATAATTTAAGCATAAATTAAAGTTTCTTCGCTTAAACTTCTTACATGGTTCCTGGTTCATGTTTCACTTTCACACACGAGTAGTTGGTCTCACACTTTGTTGCTTAACATGTGTTAATTGCTCTGCACATAATCCTCACTTGATCATGATGCGAACAAAAATAATTGAGATGAAATCAGTTCAAATGACTAGTCAAAATTCAATTTAATAGTTTTTAAGTAAATGTCCAATTAATTAAATCAAATCATAGGATCCAATTTAGGGTACCATCAATTTTTTTTTTCTCTTATATATATAGTATAATTGGTGTGTTAATTTTAAAATTAAAACATTAAATTCAAGTATTAATATAGTTATATAAAATATATTCTACATAAATTTGTAATATGTCAATCTAACTTGATTAATCATAGTTACTGCATGAGTCAAATTGAAATCAAGCAAATAACTAAAAAAAATTAAAAATTCTAAACTAAAACAAAGCCAAAAAATTAATAACCGACATTTGGCTCGGTTTGGTTTGATTTTTCCATTTTTCTTGAATAAATATGAGAGAATAATAGAGATATTTTGAAAGTAATATTTGGAATTAGTTACTTTTTATCAATTCTTTATTATAAATTCATTAAAAAAAATTGTTATAATTTATGTTATATTAATAGCCGGCATTTTTTTTGTTTGTTTGTTTGTGTAAACTAGTTATCAAATTCTTCTATACATCAATTCTATTTTTGAAAATAAATATTAACGGACCAAGTCTAGCTAAAAAGAAAGGTCTTATCCTTCATTTATGTTGTATAATTAAATTAGTGTATTATTATTTTTCATGGGTCAATGAATGGATTAAGCTGCTCCTTGTTTATTTTTTTTATATAAATTTTATAAAAATGCTTTTAATGTTTTAAATTATTAGTCTAATCTTTATAGATAATGTACAATTTAAATAATTATGAAAACAATTTGTTTAGTTTACAATCTTTTTTTTAGGAAAGATAAATGCAGTAAAACAGTTATTTAACTTAGTTGAATTTCATAAGAAATTTAATATTCTAATTCATTTTATGCATGTCAAAAGCATACTCAATTATTATTATTATTATTATTATTATTATTATTATTATTCACATCAATTGTGTAGGTGGATGTAATAATTGTACTAAAGGTTCCATGCAAGTAGATGGAAGCCACTGCGCAACTCCCTTCCCCTAATAATTCTCTCTTTCACACCTATATATAGCCCATTCGCTATACAATTTATACGCTTTTCTCTTTCCTATTTTGGATAATTAATTATCAGAACAAAAGGCTCTAATTCCAGTTTGAGGCAGTGAACTGTGATCGATGGGCATCCAACGATCATCGTGATTCATGGCATGGCCACGGTATGCATATTCATTTTGCTGCCTTTTGGGTCTAATATGACTGCTGATGGAGACATGAACCATTTTTTATTTTTATTTTTTTCTTTTGTTTTTAATTTCGCCAAAAATTTAGCTCGCATTTAGAATTTAAAAAATATTAGAGAAAAAAAAAAAGAATATATATATATATATATATATGGAAAAATTCAGTTCACTTTTTTATGTTTGATTATCAATAAAATAAATAAAAAAGTATATCTTTAATTGATCTACACCCGGTGCATCTTAATTATCTTCATAGCAGAACAAAATTTCTGCACTCACCAACGTATCCTTAGCAGAATTCTAACTTTTCTCATTATTTTATTTTCAAAAAAATGTTCACAAAAATGAGCTAGAAGAACTTAAATTTGACTCGGGATAACGCCAAAGGCTAGCTCTCTTGGACTCTTCTAAGTGTAGGACCTAGTCATTTTTTAGGGGGAGAAAACATGTTTATAGACACTATAAATACTTTATGCATTGATTGAGCTTCTTGCAGTAAATAAAGAATCTAATCCCCTGCAGTTCTAATGGGAGTGATGGCTGCAAGTTTGCCCACTTTTTCTTCTACTATTCATATCATAATTAATTCACGAATGATGGAAATTAAAAAATGGGCATGATGGAAACTTCCTTAAAAGAGGTAATTCATTAACATTCTTGGAAAATCACAAATTTTTCAAAAAGGAAAAAAAAAAAAACTCTAGCTTCATCCCAGGTTCCATTATAAAATCCGGATCACTACTTCCATATGATTTGCTAGGTTGGTGCATGAATTGACTTATGAAATTAGAATGAATAATTTCTGTATTTCGTAAATAATTTTGTACAAGTCAGTACAAACTACTTACAATACAATCTCTGCTATAAACATGGAAACAATCCTCTAAAAGAATCTCACTCAATAATATACAATAAATACCCCCCCTAAATCTCTCCAATATACACGGGATCTCTACACTCCCCCTCAAGTTGGATTAGAGATATTAATCATGTCCAACTTGCAGATGAAATCATCGAAACTTTGTCGAACTAACCCTTTGGTAAAGATGTATGTGCTTTGTTCCTTAGTAGATACATACGTCATACAAATGGTTCCTTCTTTAACCTTTTCATTGATAAAATGTCGGTCTACTTATACATGTTTAGTCCTGTCATGTTGAACCAGATTAAGAGAGATACTGATGACTGTTTTGCTATTACAGTAGAGTTTGATAGAGAATTTCATCGGGGATTTGTAATTCTTCCAAGAGTTGCCGTAACCACAGTCATTCACATATCCATTGTGCAACTACCCTGAATTCAGCTTCAACACTTCTTCGAGCCACAACATTTTGTTTTTTTACTTCTCCAAGTCACCAAATTCCCCTATACAAAGGTGCAATATCCGGTGGTAAACCTTCTATCTTCTGTTGATCCTACCCAATCTACATCTGTGAAAACTTATACTTCCTTGCTTTCACACTTCTTGAAGAAGAGTCCTTTACCTGAAGAGCCTTTGAGATACCTAAGGATCTTATAAACGACATCAAGGTGAGTCTTTTTGGGTGAATGCATGTTTTGGCTTGCCACACTAACTGAAAATGCAAAGGCCTTTAAAAGATATTTTTGGGTTTCTTTGGGGTTAAGAAATCATATTTCCTCTCTCTCTCTCTCTAGAATTCAAAGCTCTCTCTCTCTCTCTCTCTCTCTTCGATTTCTTCGCTGTTTGTCGCCTGATTCATTAATCCGAAGTTATCGTGCGTGTAGATCAGGAGAGGATTCTCTTCGAGAATAGCATATCAGAATCTTGTTTCGAGCATTTTTGGGTTTCAACTCGAAATCAAGGCAAGGCTCGATTTTCATTCTGTTTCGGAATATGTATAGTAGTAGGAGTTGTAAGCATGTTTTGTACTGTGGAATATAGGTTTTGGTGTTCCAATTCGTAGTTTTGGGAGCCGTAGAGTTCGTGACTCAATTTTGGGTTTAGGTAAGGGGATTAGGTTTATGTCAGTTTATTTTTGAAATCAGGATTAGTAAACCTGTAGGTTATGATTGTATGTATGTTTTAACTGCCTATTTTGGGAAATCTATCAAGTGAAACCACGGGATTTTCGGGTTACAGTTTTTAGGAAAATTGGAGATTTTGGGTATCATCTCTGTTTTGTTTAGAAAACTGTTTGTTTTTCTTAAACTGTATTATTGAAATGACTATAAGAACCTAAACCGTAGTATGTGGATTTAATATTTGAAAGAAGGGTAAAAAGGTAATTATGCAAATTTCATTGACGAGGCCATCATTCATCGACGAAGGTTGAAGGCTCCTCGTCGATGAAATTCAAAGGATCGTCGACGAGGGAATGCCGAGAGGTTCAGAGAAATTTGAAATATTCGGCTCGTCGATGAGGCTACCATCTCGTCGACGAAGGTAATGGCGGACTCGTTCATGAGGACACCAATTCGTTGACGAATCCACTCGAGTCAAGGGCTATAAATATCAGTTCCATTGCTTCTAAGTTAAGTAATCTTAAATATCCTCTCCCTCTCTCTCTAGAACTCGAAGCTCTCTCTCTCTCTCTCTCTCTCTCTCTCTCTCTCTCTCTCTCTCTCTCTCCTCTATTTCTTCGATGTTCGTCGCCTGATTCGTAAATCCAATGTTACTGCGAAGATTGGGAAAAGATTCTCTACATTTCTAGCGAATCATAATCTCGTTTTGACTGTTTTCGGGTTTCGAGCTAAAATCGAGGTGAGGCTCGGTTTTCGTTTCCGATTCAGTATATATGTAGTAGTACAAATTGTAAGCATGTATTGTACTGTGATTTGTAGGTTTTGGATTTTCGGTTCGTGGTTTTGGGGACCATAGAGTTCGTAGTTAGAATTTGAGTTAAGGTAAGGGGATTCAGTTTATATCAGTTATTTTTTGAAATCAGGATCAAGAAGTTTGTAGGCTACGATCATATGTATGTTTTGGTAATTTATTTGAAAAAATTTATCAAGTGAAAATACGAGATTTTCGGGTTATAGTTTTCGGGAAAATGTGGGGATTTCGGGTATCATCTCTACTTTGTTTGGAAAACTGTCTATTTGCTAAAATTGTATTGTTGAGATAACTGTTATCCATATTTGCATAAACTGTATACTTGAATTGGAAAACGATATGATTTGCCGTAAACCATATAAGTGTGATATATATGGTTGTATGTAAATGTTCTAGATATGTGTAAAACAACTATGTCGCGGCTAATTACCGTACGCTGATATTTATAGGAGTGTAAGCTCCAAAATGATTTCAGGTTTTGTAAAAATCGGCTAGTGGCAGCTAATTACCATACACCGAAACAGCTATGTGGTGGCTAATTACCGTACGCTGCGCCATGTACCAATGTGAAAATCATGGGCGAGAGTGTCCGACTCTATATCCGAGGGTGTGAAATATCACTATGTCATCTGGCTGGTCACCGAAGGGTGCGAGCCACCCTGTATGGCAATGTAATCGTTGTGAAACTTTGAGTTCATGGAGTAGTTGCGTGTTGGCAATGAAATCGCTGTGAAACTTGGGTTCATATCGTAGTTGCGTACTTGTGTGAGTTACATCGTATTGGTAATGTAATTGCTTGAAGCTTCGGGTTTCATAGCGTAGTTGCGTATGTAGCAATGTAATCGCTGTGAGGCTTAGGTTACCTTGTATAGTTGCGTACTAGTGTGACAACACTGACCGTATGTTTTGGGTATCGTATGTATTGGAATGCAATTGTGAAAATACTAGAATTGTATGGAAAATACTAGAATTGTATGGAACTGTATGAAAATGTTTTGGAATTATATCGTATTGTATAGTGTTATATTTTATGTAAAATAACACTGGTATGTCACACACTGATATAACCTGCTTTCTTCCTTACTAAGAGGTGTCTCACCCTGAATGTACATACAATGTTTTTCACGTCCTTCGGGCAGCCGTAATTAGCATCCTAGCGTCTGGAAGCGGGGGTGTCGTTAGCTATTGCTAGTACCTGTTAGGTACAAGTTTCAGTAACCGGGTTGTTGGGATGGTTTTGTAGACACCTGGGGTATGTTTTGTATTATGGGAATGTATATCCTAGCTTATATAGACTCTCGTATGATACTGTATATGTATAAAAAGACCGTATTTCGCTGCGTATCTGATGAGTATGGATTTGTGTGTATATGTGTATAGGGCATCTGTGTACTAACTCACTCAAAAAATGAGCAGCTCGGAAGCTATATCAAGTATAGGAGTTTTGTCGTGTAATATTCAGTTTAAGGGCTAGATCGTCTCCTCAGGGAATACGTTTTAATCTCAAATTTCACGTTCGTCCAATCGAAAATAAAAATACACTGAACTCAGTTTAGATTCAAGATTTTCAAAATTGTTAAGATTCATTCAAACTAATTAAAATAACACGCAAAGTGAAACCTTAAAACTAACATGCATGGAACTAAGGAGTAAACAATGGAAACCCTAATCTACTCAAGGAAACATTGGGACATGCGTTAATTAAAAATGGTAACCTAGAACATAGAATTAAAAACACACAATCGAAACTCAAACAAACACACACACGCGCAATAAAAACCGGACCCTTAACAAAACTAAGAACTCAAAATAAAATCACAATTTTATGCAAACGGAGCACGTTAAAAGTATAAACTTTAATAAAATGGACCCTAACTAAACCAAGCTTCAGTAGAAACAACTAATTTAAATCAGCGAAAATAAATAATAATAACAAAAAAAACAACTAATTTAATTGCTTGGGTCCTAGCACTAACTTTAATTAAGAACAATATAAGTAAATAAAAAAATTAAACTTTAATAATAAAAAAATCAAAATCTCTTAACAAAAACTCAAACTCTAAACTTCCAGTAACTTTAACAAATAAAAAAAAAACATTATTTCATTGCAATAAATAAACAGAAAGGAAAAGAAAAGAAAAGAAAAGGATAAAGAGAGAAGGTGAGAAAGAGAGAAAAGGAGCAAGCCATGAAGAGCTGCTGGTTGGCCGTGGCTTGGACTGGCAGAGGCTTGAAGGTGCTGCTGGAAGGAGTAGCTGCTAAAGAGGAGAGCCACTGAGAGCTGGGCTGGAATCTGCTGTGAAGGAGGACTGTAGGATGCTGGACTCTCGAGGTTGTGCTGGCCTTGGTGGTTGCTGATATGCTGTTGCAAATTTTGGAAGGTTGCTGGAGGACCTACTGGCAGAGAAGAGGAGTAGGGAAGCTGTTGCTGCAGCTGCCTTGGAGGATCTTGCCGAAGTAGGGATAAAGTGGAACTCTCCGGTGCTGGCAGCAAGTGGATGGTGCGTGGGCTGGTGGCTCGCGGCAGAGGATGAAGCTAGAGCTGTGGCCTCGGGTTGGTGCTGGTTCTGGCGGAGAGATTTCCAGAGAGGAAGAGAATGAAAGAACAAAGGGGGAAGGGAATACAGAGAGGGAGAACAGGGAAGAAGAAAGACAAACCAAAACAGAGAAAGAGAGGGTGGGAAAAAATCAAGGTAAAGAGAAGAAGAAGAGAAGGAGAAAGAGAAGAGAGAAGAAAGTTGGCTGGGGGCAGCGCCTAACAGGAAGAGAAAGGGAAAATATATATATATATATATATATATATATATATATATATATATATATAGAAGGGGGTAGTGAAGCCCTATGACTCATGCTAGAGAGAACTGACCCGGATAACCCAGACCCATTTGGAAAGAGCTGACTTGGCTTGCATGGCCAGGTCACATCATATATCCATATATATTTTTTTCATTTTTTTGTTCTCTGTTCATCGCCAAATTTGACCCTTCTGGAGCCTGTTTCTCACAAAACTCGAAACATGAAAGTTGTATATAATCTTTTCCTCTTTCTCCAAAAATTTGAATCGTTACGATTAGAGCTTGTACAAAAAAGTTATGTACGATATACGAACAGATGTTGGTTTTGGTTCCCTGGACTTTTCCTGCGATAAAAAATTATCAAAAATTCGTAAATTGCACAATAAAACTCAAGAATGATAATTTTGGCACTTTATTAGAATATTGCATAAATTTGGACATTTAATTAAAAATATAAGCCGTAAAGCCGTAATCATGTACCCCACGGGGTCAGACCTTTTTTTTTTTTAGTATCGTATCATGTATGTTTGAATTGATACAGAGACAAGTTAGGTTACTATACTCACACTTGGAACCCACCTGCAGGTTTGGGGCAAGACAGCTTGGTATCAGAGCTAACAAGGTTACTAGGTCTTGTAGACTTGGTTAGGAGTATTGATGCGTACATACCAGGGTATAGGATGTAGGAAATCGGTAGTGTTCGTCGAGGGTTTTTTTGTTGCTAGATTGGGATTTGTTGGTGGTATTCCTTGTTTTTCCTAAGATGACGATTCTAGTAAAGGTAGGGCAGACTACCTTGCGTGTTGGCAATGTAATCACTGTGAAACTTGAGTTCATATCGTAGTTGCGTACTTGTGTGAGCTACATCGTATTGGCAATGTAATCGCTTGAAGCTTTGAGTTTCATAGCGTAGTTGCATATGTAGCAATGTAATCGCTGTGAGTCTTTGAGTTTCATAGCGTAGTTGCATATGTAGCAATGTAATCACATGTGCATTGATTTCATGATTACTAGAGTTTGTAGTTGTAGGCACCGCCTTGAAATTCATTCACGTCATTTGCTAGAGACTAGCAAAACGTTAGTTGGGGGGTGTGATTACGCGCCGAAACTGCGTAATTAGACGTTTAACCCGAGCTTTACGGTTTATATTTTTAATTAAATGTCTAAAATTTTCTGATATTTTAATAAAATTCCAAAATTATCATTCTTGAACTTTATTGCACTATTTATGAGAATTTGGTAATTTTTTGTCGCAGTAAAATTCCCGGGAATCAAAACCGACACCTGTTCGTATTTTGTGCATAATTTTTCCGTCCGAACTCCGATTGAGACTATTCAAATTTATATAGAAATAGGAAAGGATCATCTACAACTTTTGTGTTTTGAGTTTTATGAGATACGGGCTCCAGAAGAGCAGAATTTGTAATGAACAGAGAATAAAAAAAATGAAAAAATATAGCAATTCGGGTTTCCTATTTGGGTCTAGGGCTTTCCCCCCTATCCTATTTAACCCTTCTCTTTCTCTTCCTACATAGGCAGCCCCCATGGCTCCCCATTCTCCTCTTCTCCTTCTTCTTCTTTTTCTTTTTCTTCTTTAGTTTGTTTTATTTGTTCTTTTCAATTCTGCTTTGCTCTTTGTCTCTTCTCTCTTATTCTTCCCTGCTCTTCTTCTTCTCTTCTCTCCAATTTCTTTGCTTTCTCTTGCCCAACCTCCAACCTCTCTGCTGTACATGAATCAACAAACCACCCGTGAGCTTTCACGAACTACTGCACAGTCCATAGCACAGCACCCTGCTGCCACGGCCTAAAGCTTTCATGGCTTTTCTTTTTCTCTTTCTCTCATCTTTTCTTTCTTTTTATATAATTTTTGGTTAGTTGAATAAGTGTTAAATGTTATCTTTTGAAGATTATTTAAAGTTTTGAATTTGAATATTGTGTTAGTCGGATAATTGTTAAGTATTAATTTTCTTTGGGTTATTTGAAATTTTGAATTGTGAATGTTTTTAATTTTTGGTTCTTTTTGAAGCTCAGCTTAATTAGGGTCAGATTTATCAAAGTTTGCATTTTTATTGTATTTCGATAGCATTTAAATTTAGGTTTTTGTTTGTGTTTTTTTATTTTGGTTCGAGTTCTTGATTTTTGTTAAAGTTTCGATTTTTAATGTGTGTGTGTGTGATTGAGTTTCCATTATGTGCTTTAATTCCATGATTAATGTTACCATTTTTAATTAGTGCGTGTTTCGATGTTTCCTTAGGTAGATTAGAGTTTCCATTCTTGCATGTTTTAGTTCCATATTTTAGGTTTCCAATTTTTATTAACGCGTGTCCCAATGTTTCTTTAAGTAGACGTAGGGTTTCTATTCTTGTTTTCTTTTATTTAGTGAATGTTAGTTTAGAGTTTTAAATTACGTGTCATTTAATTCATCAAAAGTGAAATTGAACAATCTTGAAAAACCCTGAATCTGAACTGAGTTCAGTACAATTTTATTTTCGATTGGAAGAACGTAAGATTTGAGATTAAATGCATTCCCTGAGGAGACGATCTAGCCCTTGGGCTTAATATTACACGACAGAACTCCTATACTTGGGATAGCTTTCGAGCTACTCATTTTTCGAGTGAGTCAGGTTACCTTGTGTAGTTGCGTACTAATGTGACGACACTGACTGTATGTTTTGGGTATCGTATGTACTAGAATGCAATTGTGAAAAGACTGGAATTGTATGGAACTGTATGGAATTGTATGGAACTATATGAAAATGTTTTGGAACTATATTGTATTGTATAGTGTTATATTTTATGTAAAATAATACTGGTATGCCACACAGTGATATAACCTACTTTCTTCCTTACTGAGAGGTGTCTTACCCCAAATGTATGTACAATGTGTTTTAGGTCCTTTGGGTAGCCGTAATTAGCATCCTAGCGTCTGGAAGCGGGGGTGTCATTAGCTACTGCTAATACCTATTAGGTACGATTTTCAGTATCCGGGTTGTCTGGATGGTTTTGTAGACACCTGGGGTATGTTTTGTATTATGGAAATGTATATCCTAACTTATATAGATTCTGGTATGAGACTTTATATGCAAGAACCCAAATCGTAATAACTGGATCTAAATGAATAAGAGAGGGGCAAATTGGGAATTTGGCATATTTCGTCGACGAAGCCATATTTCGTCAACGAAGCCTTTGTTCTTCTCATCGAAGAAATTCAGAGACTCGTCGATAAGGAGAAGCCAAGGGGTTTCAGAAAAACCGGTGATCTCAGATTTGTTGCCAAGGCCACCGATTCATCGACGAAGGTAACAAAAGATTCGTTGACGAAGGCACCATTTCGTCGACGACTTGGGTTGGGTCAAAGGGCTATAAATAGGAATTTTCATTTCTTCCAAGCTAAGAAAACTCAACCTTATCTCTCTCTCTCTAAAACTCTCCCTACTCTCTCTCACTCTCTAGATTTCTTCGCTGATCGTTGATGGAATATGAAATATGAAGTTTCCTTGAGGATCGTGGAAGGATTCTCTACAACTTCTACGGATCAAAATCTCGTTTCAAAGATTTTCGGGTTTTGGCATTAAATCGAGGTAAGGCTCGATTTTCAATTCTGATTCGGTAGTTTTGTAGGCAACTGTGTTGTGAGTATATTATGTACTGTTGATTGTAGGTTTTGGAACTCGGTTCGCTGTTTAGGGACCTTGGAGTTCGAGATTGGCTATTCGGGGAAAAGGTAAGGGGAACTATGTTTATATTGGTTATTTTTGAAATCGAACTCGGTGGAATTGTGGTTCACGGTCCTATATATGTTATGACTACTCATTTGGGGGGATCTGACGGGGAAAAATATGGGTTTTTCATTATTACAGTTTTGGGAAAAAGAGGGCGACGGACTGAATCCCTGGTTTTGATGAAAACCTATGTATATGATGATTTATACTGTTTTATTGGGATGGTCGTGCCTTGACTTATTTAAACTGTATTTTTTTGAAAAATCATGATTTAGATTTCCAAATGGGTGTGGTTTGTTTGGTTATATGAGCATGCATGTGTGTGTGATATGTTGACATACTAGTAGGAACAAGGTTCCGAAATTGTTCCAAGTACTGAGAGTGTTCGGCTCTATATCCGAGGGCGTGTATTTATCGCCTGCCATGTGGGAAAGAGTGTCCGGCTCTATATCCGAGGGTGTGTGTTTATCGCCTGAGGCGCGTGTTTATCACCTACCATGTGGGTAAGAGTGTCCGACTCTATATTCGAGGGCGTGAGCCTATTTCGGCAGATCAGGCTAAAGGGTGTGGATCCACTAGTTATGCGCCGGTATGATGCCATGGGAGTCGAGGACTAGCCATGTGCCGGTGGCGCCGTGCTTCGCTGGTTGGCTACGGGCCAAAGCCAGACTGTCGCAGACCAGCTTCGGGCTGATGGGTGTGACAACACCAGGTTTGCTGATCATGTGTGCATGTGTGTGTATGCACTGTGTAAACTAGTACTGGACTGCATTTAACTGTGTGTATGTTGTATCATGATAATACTCAAATGCCACAAACTGATATAACCTGTGTTCTTCCTTATTGAGAGGTGTCTCACCCCTGTTGTAAATATATTTTTACAGGTCCTTCTAGTAATCGGAACTAGCGTCCTAGTGTAGGGAGCGCAGTGATTGGTGTACTGCGTTAGCACTTGGGTAAGTGCTAGGACTGTATTTTTGGTGGGTTGCCATTTTGAGATGTGTTTGGGCACCCGTTTGTACGTTGTGATAGAGCCATGTTTTGCTCTTGTATAGACTCTGGTATGGTACGACATATGTATATATAGAACGACCTTTTTCCGCTACGTATATGATTGTGTTTGGATGTGTTTAAGGTGCCTGGGAACCCCATGGGGTTGGACCCTCATTCTTTGTACTGTATCTCTGGATGTTTTATCGGATACAGGGACATGTTAGATTACATTTTCACCTTTGGGTCCCATTTTGGGGTTCGGGGCGTGACAGCTTGGTATCAGAGCTAACCAGGTTACTAGATCTTATAAACTTGGTTAGGCTTAGTCGTGAGTACATACCAGAGTATAAGATGTGGATATGGGTAGAGTTGGTTGAGGGTTGTTTGGTTGCTAGATCGAGATTTGTTGATGGTATTCCTTATTTTTCCTGGGATGACGATTCTAGTAAAAGCAGGGCAGATCATTGATGACTTTCGTGTCGATGTGATAGGACAAACCTAGAACTGGCAGGGAGTAGTTAACACGATTAGTGTAGATCATTGTGTTAACTGTATGTGTTGTAGGGATGCTAATAGATTCCTATTGTGATGCAGAATGGAGCCCAAGGATGGGAAGTGGTTCCGAGGAGACTGCGAGTGATGAGTCTCATTCTGTGCCTCGATGTTTGATGAGGCAGGTATTACGGGAGATCGGAAGGAGTGTGAGGAGGCGTGAGTGCTCTCCTACTGCTGCGGGGTGCACCATTGAGAGGTTCACAAGCATGCATCCTCCGACGTTCTCTAAAGGACCTAACCCGACGACAGCAGAGGACTGGATGGAGAAGACTGAGAGGATTCTGAAAGTCTTGCACTACACGGATAGGCAGTGAGTCCTCCATGCTACTTTCTAGCTATTTAGAGAGGCGGATCGATGGTGGACTGTGGTGAGTCTGCTGGGGAAGCGGAGAGCTGGTCTTGAGGAGGTGACGTGGAGCCGTTTCAAGGAGGTGTTCTTCGACAGATACTTCCCGACTTCAGTACGTGATGCAAAGGCAGATGAATTTTCTGCTCTGACTCAAGGGAGTATGACGGTGCAGGGGTATGCTGCTCGGTACCTAGAGCTATCCTACTTTGCACCATGTATGATCTCGAATGAGTATGAGAAGACTCAGAGGTTCGAGAAGGGTTTGAGGAAGGATATCCGCAGACTTGTGGGTATGCTTCAATTCTGTGAGTTCTTGGTGTTGGTGGATAAAGCCACGGTGATTGAAATCGGTATACGAGAGGATGAGGTGGATCAGGAATCGAGAAAGAGGACAGTACCTTCTGGTTCTCAGATAGGATCTCGTCAGGGATCGTGGAAGAAGAGGAGCAAGGGCTCGAGCTATCACTAGAATACCGAGCATTGGGATTCTTAGATGAGCCAGACTGGTGGTCGTTGTACCAGATGTCATAGGCGGCACGAGGGTGAGTGCTGGTCATTTGGGGGTAACAGCTATAATTGTGGCCGGCCAGGGCACACGTCTTGTGATTGTCGTGCACCGAGGCGAGACGTACCTACAGTTAGTGGGGACCGAGGGAGCAATCAGATACCTCGGGGAACCGTTCAGATGAATACAACTCTAGCCAGAGTATACTCTCTTACTCCAGCAGAGGCTGAGCATTCAGGTAACGTGGTGACAGGAACCTTATTATTGCTTTCAAATAAAGCTTTTATTTTGTTTGATTCGGGTGCAACCCATTCCTTTGTATCTGTGACTTTTGTGGGATGGTGTGGGGTTGAGACCCGAGACATGAATGAGGTGTTATCTGTTACTATGCCATCTAGGAGTGTATCTTTCTGTAGGAAGATGTTGGTAGACTGCCTAGTGGAAATTTAGGGAAAACTGCTACCGGTGAATCTTATTGTATAAGACATGTCGGGGTTCGATGTCATTCTGGGGATGGATTGGTTGTTCTCCAGTTATGCTGTGATTGACTGTCGTAGGAAGGTGGTAGTTTTAAGACTTCCTGGGGAGTAGGAGTACGAATTCGTAGGATCATGTATGCGTTCAGCGCCACAGATTCTGTCAGCACTACAGGCGAGAAGGCTACTCTTGGATGGATGTCAGGGGTACCTAGCTTGTATGAAGGAACCGCAACAGAATGAGTTGAGACTCGAGGAAATTAGGGTAGTCAGCGAATTCCCGGATGTGTTTCCAGATGATTTACCCGGTTTACCTCCATATTGTAAGGTGGAGTTTGCGATAGAGTTACTACCTGGTAAAGCACTAATCTCTAAAGCTCCATACCGGATGGCTCTAGCAGAACTTCGGGAGTTGAAGGAGCAATTGCAGGAACTACTAGACATGGGATTCATTCGACCTAGTGTTTCGCCCTGGGGAGCTCCAGTACTATTTGTAAAGAAGAAGGACGGGTCGATACGGATGTGTATTGATTACCGTGAGATTAACAAGGTGACTATGAAAAATCACTATCCTTTACCTCATATAGATGATCTCTTTGATCAATTACAGGGAACGCGGGTCTTTTCGAAGATTGATTTGCGATCAAGATATCATCAAGTGAGGGTTAGAGCGAAGGATGTAGCGAAGACATCTTTCCGGACCAAATATGGCTGCTATGAGTTCTCAGTCATGTCATTTAGGTTAACGAATGCTCCGGCGGTGTTCATGGATCTGATGAACAGGGTTTTCCATGAGTACCTAGATCGATTCGTAGTGGTATTCATTGATGACATTCTGGTATGCTCGAGGAGTATGGAAGAGCACGTGGATCATTTGAGGTTAGTGTTACAGATTCTGTGGGAGAAGAAGTTGTATGCTAAATTGAAGAAGCATGAATTCTGGTTGATTCAGATTGCGTTCTTAGGCCATGTGGTTACTAGGGACGGTATATTAATTGATCCTAGCAAGATTGAAACTATGGTCGACTAGGTAAGGCTGAAGAATGTGCATGAGGTTCAGAGTTTTCTGGGACTGGCGGGTTACTATCATCGGTTCGTAAAGGGTTTCTCTAAACTGTCTAGACCTCTAACACGATTGAGCAGGAAAGGAGTCCAGTTTGAGTGGACCAGTGATTGCGAGCAGTGCTTTCAGGATTTGAAGCACTAGCTGGTTACTGCTCTAATGTTGATCATTCCTTCAGGGGATGGCGGGATTGTGATTTATAACGATGCGTCTCTGAAAGTTCTGGGATGTGTGCTTATGCAGCAAGGTAAGGTAGTAGCTTATGCATCTCGACAACTAAAGGAATATGAGCACAACTACCCTACGCACGATGTGGAGTTAGTTGTTGTGGTTTATACACTAAAGATTTGGCAACACTATCTGTACGGGGTGCAGTGTGAGATCTTCACTGACCATAAGAGCCTCAGGTATTTCTTCACGCAGAAGGAGTTGAACATGAGGCAGAGGCGGTGGCTAGAGTTGATCAAGGACTACGACTGCACGATCAGTTATCACCCGAGAAAGGCTAATGTGGTAGCTGATGCGTTGAGTTGGAAGTCAGGGCCTATGGCTGTATCTGCGATTTTAACTCAGTGTCACATTGGATGGGATTTGGAAAGCTTAGGTATAGATTTGGTGGTTGGAGATCAACAGGCTTATATTGCTGGTTTGATGGTCCAATTAACCTTATTTGAGCATATAAAAGCCGCACAAGCTAGTGATGCAAAGTTAATAGAGGTTATGGAAAAGGTACAACAGGAATTGGCTACAGATTTTAACATCCCTGAGGGAGGTGTGCTGAGGTTTGGGACCAGACTTTGTGTTCTAAACAATGATGAGATCAGAAGAACGATTCTAAAGGAGACGCATCGTTCTATGTATACGGTACATCCTGGTAGTACAAAGATGTATCAGAACTTGCAGGAGACCTTCTGGTGGTCTGGTATGAAGACGCAAATTGCTCAGTTCGTGGAGCAGTGTCTGACGTGTCAGTAGGTGAAAACTAAACATCAAAGGCCGGTGGGGCTTGCAGCCTTTGCCTATTCTGGTATGGAAATGGGAGCATATTTCCATGGATTTTGTGACCGTAGCACTTCACGAGCAGAATGCTATTTGGGTGATTGTGGATAGATTGATGAAATTCGCTCATTTCATACCGATCAAAGTTAGCTATCCTTTGAGTAGGCTAGCAGATTTGTACGTGCATGAGATTGTGAGAATGCACGGAGTACTGGTGTCCATAGTATCGGATTGGGATCTAAGGTTTACTTCTTGATTCTGGATGAGCTTGCAGGAGGTATTAGGGACGAAACTTACTTTCAGTATAGCGTTCCACCCCCAGACTGATGGACAGTCGGATAGGACGATACAGATATTGGAAGATATGTTGCGAGCGTGTGTGTTAGACTTTGGTGGTAGTTGGATACAGTTTATGCCACTTGTAGAGTTCGCTTATAATAACAACTTCTAGTCTAGTATCGGGATGGCACCGTTCGAGGCTTTGTATGGTCGAAGGTGTAGATCTACTTTGTGTTGGGATGAGGTTGGTGAACGTTAGGTGTTAGGACCTGAACTTGTGCAGCAGGTGTCTGATAAGGTGGGTTTGATCCGGGAGAGGATTAGATTAGCTCAGAGTCGGCAGAAGAGTTACACGGATGTTCACCACTGTGAGTTAGAGTTTGAAGTGAGAGGTAAGGTATTTCTGCGTATTGCTCTGATGAAAAGGGTGATGAGATTTGGGAGAATGGGCAAGCTGAGCCCGAGGTATATCAGACCATTCGAGGTACTTGAGCGAGTGGGTTCGGTAGCCTACAGAGTTGCATTACCTCCAGCACTTTCGAGGGTCCATGATGTGTTTCATGTATCTATGTTGAGGAGGTACGTGTTGGATCCTTCACATGTTCTTAGTTATGATGAGTTGGAAATTGGGGATACTTTAGCGTATGAGGAGATATCTATTCAGGTTCTGGACCGTAAAGTTCAGAAGCTTCGTACCAAAGAGATACTGTTAGTGAAGGTATTGTGGCAGAACCACGAGGCTGAGGAAGCTTCTTGGGAACTGGAAACGAAAATACGCCGAAAGTATCCACAGTTGTTTTGAGCACTTGTACATGATCCTACTGTGGGTTGGGATAGGTGGTTAGTCATCGGGAGTGCGTGTGTATTGTGAACTCCTGAGACAATTGTGTATGTAACCACGGTATTCCTCCACCATAAGTGAGGGTATGTATGTGTATGTGTATGATGAGGCTACGTTGTAGTGGTTGCCAGTTTTCTCTAGAGTCATGTCTATGTATTTGATTGTATGAATGAGTTTGTGAATGAGAGATGGCGAATTTCGAGGACGAAATTTTTGTAAGGAAGGGAGATTGTAAGAACTCGAACCGTGATAATTGGGTCTAAATGAATAAGAGAGGGGCAAATTGGAAATTTGGCATATTTCATCGATGAAACCAGATTTTGTCGATGAAGCCTTTGTTCTTCCCTTCGACGAAATTCAGAGACTCGTTGACAAGGAGGAGCTGAGGGGTTTCAAAAAAATCGGTGATCTCAGATTCGTCGACGAGGCCACCGATTCGTCGATGAAGGTAATGGAAGATTCGTCGACGAAGGCACCATTTCGTCAATGAGTTGGGCCGGGTTAAAAGGCTATAAATTGGATTTTTCATTTCTTCCAAGATAAGAAAACTCAACCTTATCTCTCTCTCTCTCTCTAGAACTCTCCCTATTTTCTCTCTCTCTCTAGATTTCTTCACAGATCGTTGATGGAATCGGAAATCTGAAGTTACCACGAGGATCGTGGATGGATTCTCTACAATTTCTATGGATCAGAATCTTGTTTCAGAGATTTTTGGGTTTTGGCATAAAATCGAGGTAAGGCTCAATTTTTAATTCCGATAGTTTTGTAGGCAACTGTGTTATGAGTATATTCTGTACTGTTGATTGTAGGTTTTGGAACTCAATTCGCTGTTTAGGGACCTTGGAGTTTGGGTTTGGTTATTCGGGGAAAAGGTAAGGGGAACTATGTTTATATTGTTTATTTTTGAAATCGGATTCGGTGGAACTGTGGTTCACGGTCCTATGTGTGTTATGGCTACTCATTTGGGGGGATCTGAAGGGGAAAACTATGAGTTTTTCATTATTACAATTTTGGGAAAAGGGGGCAACGGGCTGAATCCCTGGTTTTGATGAAAACCTATGTATATGATGATTTATACTGTGTTATTAGGATAGCCATTCCTTGACTTGTTTAAACTGTATTTGTTTGAAAAACCATGATTTAGATTACCAAATGGGTATGGTTTGTTTGGTTATATGAGCATGCATGTGTGTGTGATATGTTGAATTGCTAGTAGGAACACGGTTCCGAAATTGTTCCAGGTACTGAGAGTGTCTGGCTCTATATTTGAGGGCGTGTGTTTATCGCCTGCCATCTGGGCAAGAGTGTCCGGCTCTATATCCGAGGACGTGTGTTTATCGCCTGCCATGTGGGCAAGAGTGTTCGGCTCTATATCTGAGGACGTGTGTTTCCTGTCATGTGGGTAAGAGTGTCCGGCTCTATATCCGAGGGCGTGAGCCTATTCCGGCAGATCAGGCCGAAGGGTGTGGATCCACCAGTTATGCGCGGGTACGATGCCATGGGAGTCGAGGACTAGCCATGTGCCGGTGGTGCCATGCTTCGCGGGTTGGTTACGGGGCAATGCTGGATTGTCACGGACTGGCTTCGGGCCGATAGGTGTGACGACACCGGGTTTGCTGATCATGTGTGTGTGTGTGTGTGTGTATGCACTGTGTAAACTAGTACTGGACTCCATATAACTGTGTGTATGTTGTATCGTGATAACACTCAAATGCCACACACTGATATAACCTATGTTCTTCCTTACTGAGAGGTGTCTCACCCCTACTATACGTTCATTTTTATAGGTCATTCGAGTAACCGGAACTAGCGTCCTAGTGTAGGGAGCGTAGTGGCCGGTGTATTGTGTTAGCGCTTGGGTAAGTGCTAGGACTGTATTTTTGGTGGGTTTCCATTTTGAGATGTGTTTGGGCACCCGTTTGTACGTTGTGATAGAGCCATGTTTTGCTCTTATATAGACTCTGGTATGGTATGACATATGTATATATAGAATGACCTTTTTCCGTTGCGTATATAATTGTGTTTGAATGTGTTTAGGGTGCCTGGGAACCCCACGAGGTCGGACCCTCATCCTTTGTACTGTATCTTTAGATGTTTTATCGGATACAGGGACATGTTAGATTACATTTTCACCCTTGGGGTCCCATTTCAGGGTTTGAGGCGTGACAGTATATGTATAAAAAGACCATATTTCACTACGTTTCTGATGAGTGTGGATTTGTATGTGTATGTGTATATGGCATCTGTGTACCCCACGGGGTCGGACCTTTTTTTTTTCTGTATCGTATCATGTATCTTTGAATTGATACAGAGACAGGTTAGGTTACCATATTCACACCTGGGACCCACTTACGGGTTCGGGGCATGACAATGACCGTAATAGCGGCTAACTACCGTACGCTGCGCCATGTGCCAGTTCATTACCATGGGCGAGAGTGCCCGACTCTATATTCGAGGGTGTGAAATATCTCCTGTGTGTTCCAGTTGGTCACCGATGGGTGTGAGCTACACAATATCAGCGACATACCACTGTCAGGCTTCGATTATCACAGGGTATTACTTGTCGGAAGCGAGGGGTGTCGTTTAGCTGCTTTTAGTACTTGTTTAGGTATGATTTTTGCAACCGGGTTGTCGTAATGGATTTTGTAGACCCCGGCTTATGTATTGTAAATTTTGGGAACGTATATTCTAGTATTGTATAGACTCTGGTATGGTATGTGTATGGATAGTATGATATTAGATGAGTATGGATGTATATGTGTATGTGTGTAGGGCATCCGTGCACCCCACGGGGTCGGACCCTCTTTCAATAATGTATCATGTATGTTTAAATTGATACAGAGACAAGTTAGGTTATTTTATTCACACCTGGGACCCATCTGCGGGTTCGGGGCGTGATAGTATCGGAGAATCCATTTTACCGCTAACCAATGCTTCTTTCCTGGATTTGAGAGAAACTAACTAACAACTCCAACATCATAAGCTAAATTTGGTCTTGTGCAAACCATTGCATACATTAAGGAACCAATGGTTGAAGCATAAGGAATTTTCTTCATCTCTTCCTTGTCTTTCTCACTTGTAAGACTTTGTTTTACACTCTTGTGTATTTGTAAGGCTTATGCCTTTTGTATCCATTTTGTACAACATATTTGGTGATAGAGGATTTGGACCACCGTGCCCTGTGGACGTACCTCAATATTTTAGGGAACCACATTAAATTTCTTGTGTTCTCATTTTTTATTTATCATTTGTATTACTCCATTGATTTACTTGTGGGAATTATTCGTATATAAATTTTTTCCCAACATTTGAGAGGATGACCAACAACTCATCAACAAGAACAATGATTCATGAGACACGATATAAGATTAGGTGTTTGCTAAATCAAGAAGCCATAGACTATTATTTATTTAGTTCTTTATTTCAAGCTTCTTTCTCTATTAAAAAAAAAAACTGAAGTACAAATCAAGACAAAAAATTGAAACTGTACGTATAGGAAGTTGATTGTGCACACAGCAACACATTGCAAACTACTCCTCATCTTCAAACTCAAATAACAAAACAGCTTCTTTCCATAGCAGAAGTTGGATTTTTGTTGGTATATCTCAATGAGATACCCAACTACAGTTTTGGGGATTGTTTTGACAATGATTTCTTGGGATGGAGTATACTAAAATGCCACCCATTATAAGGGAGAGGAGAGAGAAGCCCTTTTGGACTTCAAGCATTCTCTCACCGATCCTTCCAACCACCTCTCTTCCTGGGTTGGTGATGATTGTTGCAAGTGGACAAGAGTTCACTGCCACAACACCACTGGCAATGTCATCCATCTCAACCTCCCCAATCTATTCCCTATTGATGATTATGAATCTTTCAATGCTGCGTACAAGAGGTCCTGTTTGGGTGGGAACATAAGCCGCTCTTTGCTGCAATTGAAACATCTTCAGCATCTGGACTTGAGTGACAATTGCTTTTTGGGACTTCAGATTCCATAGTTCCTTGGTCCCCTCACCAGTCTCACTCATTTGAACCTTTCTTCTACGGGATTTATGGGCCCTATTCCTCCTCAACGTGGGAGCTTGCTTTATCTTGATATTGGCAGGAATGATTATTTGTACATTGTAGATGATGTAATATGGATTTCTCATCTCTCCTCAATTGAATTCCTTGACATGACCTATGTCAATCTCAGTAGAGCATCTAATAATTGGCTTCAGATGATGAACATGCTCCCTTCCTTGTCCACGCTACACTTGTCTCTCTATTTCCTTAGTCACCAACTTCCTCTTTCTCATGTCAATTTTTCTTCCCTCGTCTCTCTTGATCTCTCCTATAACAATTTCATGTATTCTTCGCATTAGGATGGCTTTCTAGTCTCTCTTCTATTGTTTCTCTTGATTTGAGTTATAACCGAATTCCTGGTTTGCTTCCTGCCCTTCTACGAAACCTAACTACTCTTCGGTTCCTTAATCTTGCTTATAACCAATTCAACTCTGCAATACCAAAGTGGTTGTATGACATGACCAGCCTCCAAATTCTTGATCTTAAATACAACAATTTTCAAGGATCAATTTCAGGTGCTTTTGCCAACCTTACATCACTCACAGAACTTCAGTTGTCTTCCAATTACTTTGAAGGACGGATTCCAAGATCCTTGGGAAATCTTTGCAATTTAAGAATTTTAGGTTTGTCATTGAACCAACTCAGTGGAGATATTTCTGAATTTTTTGGAGATCATTCATCTATTTCGTGCATCAAGGAAATGCTAGAGTCCTTGAATTTTGGGTTGAATCACCTGTCAGGCCAATTACCCAATCATTTGGGAGAATTTAAAAGTTTGACCATTCTTGATATTTTCTCCAACTCCATTTCAGGGCCAATTCCTGTGTCTATAGGGAAATTATCATCCTTGAGGAGGTTAGATATTTCTTCCAATCTTTTCAATGGGAGTATTCCAGAAACTCTTGGAAGTCTCTCCAAATTAGAAGGAGTGTTTATCTCTAACAATTCCTTTGAAGACATTGTTTCAGAAGTTCACTTTGCAAATCTGACAAGACTAAAGTATTTTGTAGCTGATTCAAACCAGCTAACCTTGAAAATAAGCCACAATTGGATTCCTCCATTTCAACTCCGTGAAATATCTATGAGCTCAAGTGATGGGGGACCTCAATTATTTCCTGCATGGCTTCAAACATAGAACAAATTGAAATATTTACCCCTATCAAATGCTTCAATATCAGGTGTAATCCCAACATATTGGCTCTCCAATAAGTCCTAACTTTTCTATGTTGATCTATCTCAAAATCAGATCCAAGGCTCAGTACCTCCCATCCCTGCCACAGTAAATTATTTTCATCTTTCAAATAATTACTTCAATGGATCACTTGCTCCCTTTTTGTGTAACCAAATGGTGGATGAGGAATCCAAATTGTTATCTTTAGCATTATCAAAAAAAAAAAATTATTTGGAGAAATTCCTAATTGTTGGGTGAATTGGAAAAATTTAAGGGTGTTGACGTTGGTCACACCCAGTTTTGATTATGACAAATACTCTTGGAACTAATGGTTGTACTAAGAATTGCATGTAGGTTCACCTTATGCGTGCTTTAGGATTAAAAGACATATCATGATGGCATGCGGTGTTCCTACCGAATAATGAAGATCTATGTGTTGTATTTTGTATTCATTAGTTTATTTCTTCATTATGGGATGTAATTTATTGTGAACTGTGTACTTGTATGGCCTGTAATAATTTGTATCATGCATGGTAGGTAGATATGCTCAAAACGATCATAGTTGGTCCTTAAGTACCTACACTAAGAACACAAGTCCCCTACATCTCTTATCATAATCAGGGAATCAAATTAAGGCTAAAATGAACTTAATGAGAAAAGTTGAGAGGGTTCGGGTGACTGAACCTATGCAATATAAAGTGGCTCGGGCGACCGAACAAGTAACCATGTTGACTTGGTTTTCTGGCACCCGAACCTATTTTGAACGTATCTTCCTCGGACACCTGAAGCTATGTCAGAGAACTTTTCAACTACTCAGGCGACCAAACGATTACCTTCAAAAGTAGGGTCGGGCTACCGAATTGCCTTGTTCGATTAACCGAACTGTGAGTCACGCACCCGAATTATCGAACCAATGCTACTGACTTTGTTTCAGTCGACAAACTAACCCTACAAGCACCCGAACCTCTAAAAGTTGAATTTTTGATTGTATCTGTTCGGGCACCCGAACCTCGCGGGTTAAAATATTTTTTATCGAATTTTTAAATGGGGTAAAATGGGTTAATATTCTTAATGGTCTTTGAAACAAATTTAATTATATCCAATGTGTCCCCAATGGTCAAAAACTCTTCCTTGATTATATATACCCATTCATTTATCATAATTAACAAGGATTAGCAAACTTGATTAGGACAAAATTCTCTCAACATTCAAAATCCCTTATTAGCCAAATAATACTTCCAAACACCCACATACTCCTTACTCTTGATTTCTCTAAGCATTGTGAGTATTTTCTAAGGCTAGTGTGCTTAATCTTTGTAGCTAAAACTCTCATTTACATATTGATTGATTGATTTTCGAAGAGAGTTTAGCATTAAAGTTCTTCCACCGATTTCATTTGATAAATCAAGTATGGAAAGGCTTTGAAGGTTGTGGTTCCTGCATTGTAGTTGCAAGATACCTAAACCTAGATTTTGTGTATAAAAATCCTTTTCAAAAAGCTAGTACTTCAAACAACTCCAGTGTGCTTTGAATATTAGAATATATTATTGAGTTTGTTTGTTTGAACTTGCTTAGCATATTTTTGAAACCCTAATCTGATTTATGTTATTCACATAGTGCGTTTCAAATATTGCTTGAATATACACTCTAGATCTGAACTGGAAATCTATACGTGATTGAGTGTTTAGCACACATTTAAGCACTGAGCATATTTACATATTATTCATGCTTGCATTATTGACTGAGTTGTATTGGTGCACACATTTGCTTGTCTAGAAGAGAATTTCCATGTACACATTTATGCAAGTTGGTTGTATTCCAAGCGCGGGCCTGAAGAGGGAGACTAGCCCTGTGGAATAGTCCCGAATTAGCTTAGGCCCAGTTAGGAAATCTAGGTGCGTCATCATGTTAAGGCGGGTTGATTGAGGTCAGCCCCTTGAATTGATCTGGTTGTATTAGGTGCCGCTCCACCCATTTAAGTGAGCATTCTAATGGTAATCCTTGTGCTAGTGTGGCCAAGGGGGGGACGTAGGCATAGTTGGCTGAATCCCGATAACATATCATGCATGTTCTTTACATTTCCGCACTTTACCTTTATTGCACATATATGTTTATTTGTTGATTGTGTAGACTGAGCCTAGGTTGGATTGTACTGTTGACAAAACCAGTAAACCTAGGAATAAATTTTAAATACCCAATTCACCCCCCCTCTTGGGATTGCACCAAATCTATCAATTGGTATCAGAGTCTCATAACTTAGACTTAGACGTCATTTAGTTAAAAGATCATGATGGCTCGTGTTAGTGCATCCCCTTCATGTGAGGGAAGATTGGTCACACACCCACCTGTATTCTATGGTGATAACTATGTTGTATGGAAATTTAGAATAAATGTGTATGTGAAAGCATTAAATTGGAAATTTTGGAAAGTCATTAATCACGGTGATTGTGTGCCTATGAAATCTATTGGGTGTACTGATGTTCCTAAATTTGAGTGTGAAATGGATGATCATGATAGGAACTTAGTATAGGTAAATTTTGATGCCATGAATACCTTACTGCATGCTTTAGATTCTAATGTTTTATGTAAGGTAAAGGCTTGTAGTAGCACTAAGCAGATCTGGGATGAACTTGAGTAGAGATATGGTGCATCCACGCAAAAGGAAGTCATCTCTCTGTGTGACCTAGGCTCCACTGATCTCAAGGGAGGTAACCAGTGCTATGTAGATTTAACTAATGATGAGGTTATCTCATTTCCTTCTGTCTTAGTAGATAAATATGAACATGATTCATGTGCTAATTTGAATTTCATATCCGATTATGAATCATATGATAATAGTGATAGTGAAAGCATGCCTTTTTATGAGGAACTACAAGTTGAATACATTAAGACTCATAAGTTACTTATAAAATCAAATAAGAAATACTCTGTGCTGAAAAACAAGTATGATGCATGCATTAAAGAATGTGACTCAAAAGTTCTTGCTGAAAGAGAAAATAATTTGAAAATTAAAAGACTAGAAAGCAAGAATGAATGATTAGAAAAGGAGTTGATTGTTTTGAAATCTAAGGTTTCTAATGATGATAAAAAGAACCACTTGATTGCAGATCTTGAAAGTAAAACAAGCAATATGTCTAAAGAACTTTTGAAACTTCAAAATGCTTGCAAAAATTTGGAGAACTAAAAAATTCAAGATCTAGAAAAGAAAATAAAAGACCAATCTAAGATCATCTACAGGTTCACTAGAGGTAAGGAAAAATTTGATAAATTGCTAAGTGCACAAAATATGACCTTAGATAAGGAAGGTATAGGTTATAATGGGATTGAAAATAAGAAAAGAAAGACCCTATACATGGGGTACTTTGTAAAAGAGTCAAATCATTATGCTAGTACCTCCTCTAGTCCATACACTCACACCACATGCATCTTATGTAAAAAGAAGGGGCACACAAAGTTTGATTGCCCATTTAAAAGAACAGATGTGAAACCTAAACAAGTATGGAATATTAAGGAATCATCAAGTCCTAACCCATCGATAATAAAAGGAAGAAAAATGATATGGGTTGTTAAGAAAGAAAACTCCTTGAAATTCAAGGAAGAAGTTGTTCAAACAGGAATTACATGATCACACAATTCTTCCTTAGGAGTTAGGATTAGCTATAGGGGGTAGTATTCTCTAAGGGGTTAGGAAGTGGCTTGGGGCTGCAAATGTATAATCTTAGTATATCCACTATTCAAAATATTACATACTGAGTATTTTGAAGAATCAAGCCAATATGTGAATTCAAGTACATACCCAATCCAGACTTAATGAATATATTCATTGGCTATTTAATTAAAAATCCATTTCTTAATGGACATGGCTTGTCTGCTTTGTACTTAAATTTCAAATTGCCTAACTCAATCTTAACCATGAATATCTAAAGTTAAGCATATCTTGTCCATTGCACAAGTCAATGTTTCTTTAGGAAATGACTGATAGTCTTGAACTCATCTTGAAGCCCTATCAATGCCCTAAGTCTTATAGATGAACCATAGGGACTCTCGCGTTGAAGAACTAGTCAAAATAAGACAAGTTGCCCAAGCTTGGGCGGCGACCGAACCAAACAGTGTCTTTGCACTTCGGCTAACCAAACTTGTAGTCTGATCAGGCCGTTGACCACCCTTCGAGGTAGCTGGCCAATATGCCTCACGCATAATCGGATGAAATTCCATAGCATATGTTGCATAGTGCTCGATAGTACTCCAATATGGCTCAACATACTGGCTTGCATTTAGTCATTTCTCGGTACAGGCTGCGAGAAGGTGAGAGCAAGGATAGTGTAAAGATTGCCACTTCCCGCAGGAGCATTCGCACCTCTAGATGCTCAAAGTTTGGACATTGTTTCCTTTATGGGGTCCCAGCTATGCGGTCGTGATGCTAAAAGTACCCCTTGACCGGTTGAATGTCGTGACTCGATGTACGGTCACCTTCAGCTTCCTTCTTTCCATCGCTAACAATATATACGGAGTCAACGTATTTCCTCCAAATATTGCGTTACGAGCAGCCTCCCGTCGGCTATTAAAATAATGTGCAATGCGATAAAATGTTAGTTGCACAAGGGCCGTTATGGGAAGGCTACGAGCGCCTTTTAGGACAACATTGAAACATTTGACTAGGTTAGTGGTCATGTTCCCATACCTCTTTCCATCATCAGGGCACTGAGTCCACATATGAGGAGGGATCTGATCGAAGAACGACTTGGCTGGCTCTCCACCCTCATCGAATATCCTCTCCATCCACTTGTCAAATTTTCTTACCTGATGCTCCCTTCCCCCTTGCTTAGTCATTTGCTTCAGATTGACAGTCCGCACTTTTATATTAAAGTTGCTCACCATATGTCGAAGGCAGAATTGGTGGTGCGCACGTGGTGGTTGCCAATCAGGATTGCGCTGCACCACAGTGATAATCCCTGGATGCCAATCTAATATGAGGCAAATGTCGTCCGTGTAGGTAATGGAATGCAAACAACACAGAAACCAATTCCATGTGTCGAGGCTTTCCTTTTGCACAATAGCAAATGCAAGGGGAAATATTTGTTTATTTGTATCTGGGCAGGTCGCAATAAGGAGTTTGCCCTTGTACTTACTGTACAAGTGTATCCCGCCCACACATATAACGGGAGGGCAGTGACGAAAAACCCGAATAGATGCTACGAATGACCAAAAACAGATACGAAGGTTGCACTGTTCTCGCTACCTAAAACAGGAGTCCACCTCCACTTGACTATTGTCCCAGGATTGTACGCGTACATCGCTTCCATCCACTTCGGTAACGTTTCATAGGATTTCTCCCAATCACCGAATACTTGGGCAATTGCTTTCTATTTGTCCAACCAAACCTTCTTATAAGAGATTGAATACCCGAATCGACGATCTATGAACTCCTTCAATGTAGTGATCGACGTCGACGCATCTCCCCGATCATATTCACTATCTCCCCAACAATAAGGGACGACGTGATTTGGTTATGGTCCTGCGATAGAAGTTCATTCAGACACGTGTGTGGACCACCATATTGGGTGATTTCAAATAAACAATGTATCATTCGATACATGGCACGCAATCTCCACGCGCAATCGTGGTCCTTACACCTAGCAACCCACAACTCAGGGGTAGATCACACGACGTGGCAGTCATGGTGGGTGCGAGCGTGACATATTCGCACTGCGGCAATCAGCTGATCCTTCGATCCGAAGAGCATCCCCTTGCTCAACTGAGAGGATTCTTCCCAGCGAGTCACGCGTATAGGAAGCTCATCGACCGCAGTTAAATCTGCAGCATCTAGGTCAATATGACCGTACATCGGAAGCTAGCCCATGAATTTGGCGTCAAAAGTTGCGTCGTCCGTTTCATGGTGGGGGTAAGTTCACATCATCGGGGACATCATTTAACCCTTCACCCATTTCCTGCTTGTGCATGTGTTCGTCTTCAAGATAAATATCTTTCGTAATGTTCATGCCCTCGTCCAATGCATCGTACGCAATGGCGAACAACGATCTTGGTCCCATACTCGGGACGTCTTCGCAACCTCCTTGCGGAAACGTGTTAGGAACAGGTGCTTTGTACACCGACGGGTCGAATGACGATCCCGGATATTCGTTAAAATCGACCGTAGACATAGCACGAACCTCCGCACCAATATCGACCTGATGTGTTTGTTTGGTGTCTTCACTGACTTCATCCAATTGCTCCGCGGGCGCGTCTGGCTGCCTAACCGCAATTACATCCATTTGAGGAATGATCTCGACATACAATTGCACCATTAAATATGTCTCACTGACGCAGTGTGCGTCCAATACAATGCGCAACCCATAATCATCTAATATGGGAACAGCCTCGTAGAAGGCTGTATTATTTAACCCTTGCGCAGGGTATCTTGCGGTCACCCACAATGCATATTGATCTTGATCAATATGCAAATATTTATATATCTTCGTATATAATTTCTTTAATTTACACCTACGGCCAATTCGAATAGGTCGAACTGGAAGACTACTATACTTAACACCATCTAATTTGGTTATGATGTTCCCCCCTATATATAATAATACCGTCACCAGAGCACTGCTTGAGCTTCCTGCCATTTAGATCGGCGATCGAGAAATAAAAAAAACTTACGCAAGACAAAATTGTATGTATAAGTGATATGTGTTACTTATAGCTTAACGAAATAACTATAAACCAAATAGATATATAAAAATTCTAATGAATCAATGAACTTAGAGTTTGGACCTAACTTTCCCACCAAGAAAATAAATAGATGAATTAAAAGTCTATGAATAAACAAACTCTAGAGTTTAGAGCTAGCTTCAATTTCCACCAAGAAAGCAAATAGATTAATTGAAAAATGTAATGAATAAACTGTTAAAATATTAATGTGTATTGATTTTCCCCATTTGACATATACTTAGGATTTTTCCAAAATGGTACTTCAACTTAGAATCTAAAGAACTATGAAATGGTGCTCTTAAGCAATTTTACCAAAGAAAAATTAATTGTTGTTTTTCCCCATATGACATATAGTTAGGATTTTTCCAAAATGTGAATAGATTTTCCCCATATGACATATACTTAGGATTTTTGCATAAATGGAAAAGTGAGAGTTACAGTGGCTGGGATAAATGGTCTAGAAAAAATTAAAACAATCAATGACGCAGATGCTACGAAAATTTTTATGATTTGCGTGTAAAGGAATGACTTGGAGCGCGACATACTATTCCTATGTAGAATGAGAAGAGAGAAAGCTTGATATGATTGCTTAATTACCCCTACTATCAAACACATTATGACTATCAATGACATTTCTACGTGCAACATAAGAGTGAAGATGCAATGATAAGGAGCAACTCAAACAAGACCATTGCAACTCAAACCATTGATATATCACACACTATGACTCTAGCTTGCTTTTTTTTTTTTTTTTTTTAAAGATTTTTTAGTAGAAATTTTAAAGAGTTGTTTATTTATGTAAAATAATATTTCTGTTGATTTTAAAAAAAAATTCAATGAGGAAAACTTGTTTGTCAGTTTTTTTACAAGAATATATAAAATAGTATCTAGGAAGTTAAGGCTTGGGATTGGGTCTGGGCTAGTATGGTTTTCAAAGAAATTGAATAAAACTTCAAAATATATTTTATTTAAATATATACAAATCCAAATCAAATATCCAAGTTGCTTGATACATAGGATAAAAAGTAAAAATATGGAGAATATTAAAAGAAAAGTTTCCCATTCTTTCTTTGATATTTCTAGCTCTATGATGAGTACCTCATACTCTGTTTCATTATGGGTTGGGTTGCCACTTAATTTGAAGTTCAATTTTGTTCAGTAGCCGTTTGGGGATTCATTACTGATCCGAACATCCATCTTCAAAGGAGTTGAAGGGATCTTTTAGAAAAATGTTACTTAGGACGCATAACATTTCGATTCATGAAATGGGAATGAGATCGTGTTATGGCAAGTGTTTTAAAATGTGAACACTAGGGGTACATTTATATCGATATATTGGTGAAAAATACATAAATTTGGGGAGGATCTTCAATTTTTACAAACATAATAAATGTGGTGTTCATTCTTAGTGATAATTTCCACTATATTTTTAAAAATATGCTCATATTTCTACAAAGATTTTCAATATATGAAATAATCTTAAGCATCAAGATGCTTAACTCTTCAATGTCCTTAATATCTCAGTGTCTCAAAATATTTAATTTACTTTTTTTTATTAAAGAAAAAAAGGACAAGATCAACTCCACAAAACATGTGCAATTATGCTCTGTGCTCTAATTTCACACCAACTATCACAATATATATATTTTATCAATATGTTCAAGATTCGTTCACAAGGGTATTTAAATGACTAACTCAAAATGCTTTTCATTATGCTCAATAGATTAAAAAGAAAAATGCAATTTTTCTCAAATAAGTTCTCAAATTGAAAATTTTCACGAGAATGGCAAAGGAATGTTTTATATACACCCCTTAAACCAAGGGAGTCCAATTTATAAAAACTTTGGCAAAATTCATAAGGTTGCACTCAAAATTTCATATCAACAATTCGGTATAGGTTCTAATCATATATCCTAATAACAATCAATCCAAAATAATTACCATTAAAGTTGTAAAACTACTTCCATGACACATCCATCAATTAGAGTTCATTATTACCAATTTTTGCACAAATCACAAACATCAAGGTACCATCTTATTTCCATTATATTTCATGATCAAAACATTCCCAAGTTACAATTAAACAATCCCAAAAATATATATATATATATATATATATATATATATATATATTAAACAACAGCTTGAATGGAAAAAATTACATATTATCGGTAAAAAATCAAATACAAATACAAAAAAAGAAATATTAACCTTAAGAAAAGTGCTTATCCACGAATCTTTTAGCACTCTAAATTCAAACTTTCCGATTATCAAAGGTTTTAGATCAAATAAAATTAATTTAGAAATTTATGAACCAAACATTGAAAATATAACTTACCCCATCTCGAGTTTATATAACCCTCAACGGTCACCTGCCCTCCTCCTTTGCAAAGGTACTGTTTGTTCGCGCAAAGAAGGAGAAAGAATGATCGAGGTTAGTCTGAAGCAAATCTCGCTACTTGGAGTAGCGAGATTTGCCATGGTCGATAGCCGGGTGGATGGCCATTTCGAATTCGAAGCAAATCTCACTACTTCAAGTAGCGAGATTTGCCACACGTCAAATGACGGGTGACCCAGTATTAAGTATCTGAAGAAAATCTTGCTACTCGAAGTAGTGAGATTTGTCACGCGTCGATACGAGCCCTTCAGTTAAAAGTAAATCTCGCTA
Source organism: Malania oleifera (assembly GCF_029873635.1). NCBI lineage: Eukaryota > Viridiplantae > Streptophyta > Magnoliopsida > Santalales > Ximeniaceae > Malania > Malania oleifera. The sequence goes on from NW_026652162.1 coordinate 158,210, forward strand.
TTTGGAGTAACGAGATTACGTCAAACTCGTTTTGAAAAATATTTATCAGAAAGAGGTATTATTTAATATATATATATATATATATATATATATTTATATTTTTTTAAAAGATAATCCGGAAAAAAACTCACCCTTCGCATGCGGGCCTTACCGGCCCCATTCGAGCCGTCCCAGGATTAACGACCACGATTAAAAGGTGTCGGAAACGGTCAGGAACATTCGCGCGTAGCCCCACCGCGTGTCGACGTGTGGCAGCTCCGGATGTCTCGTCATTAATGCTTGTTGACCCCCGCAACTTTCCACGCCCCCATCTGTCGACACGTGTCCCCTACACACCCTTGCCATTAATGCCGAGTCAAGTCCACGATCCTGGCCGTTGGAGCCCCTCACTCATCAACGAGCCAGATTGCTCCACGGAAGGAACCGTCAGCATTAGGTATCCTCGTATCGATCGCAGCCGTTCAATCTCTGTGATGCATCAACGACTCAGATTGTTTGGGACAGAGGCATTAAATCCCATCAGTACTTCCCTGAAAACAAGCGCCCGTCTGCCCTGCTCGCCGAGTGACGCGTGGTACACCATTAATGATCCCTGCCACAAACTGCCAACCGTCCGATCGCTCCCATTTTGGACGTCCCAGATTTCGCCGCGTCAATATATCCTGATGCTCCCGCTTCTCCACGAGAGATCTGCTACGTGGCCTCTTCAAGACCAACAGATCTGCATGCCCCTATTAACGCCCACGATGATGCCACCCTAGCCATCCATACCATCGTGTGTCTTCCAATTACCGGCTGCCACGTGGCCTTTGGGCTTGACCCAGGCCTTAAACCGGGTCGGCCCGAGTTGACTGGTTCGGATTCCCGAACCGGTTGGGCCCGTTGACCCAGTATGTAGTCGGGTTGATGTTAACAATTCACAAATAAATTCAAATAAATTCACCAAAAACCATTAAAATTTGTAAAAAAAAAAAAAAGTTGTAGAAAAATCAAAAAAAATTTAGGAGTCTTCAAGCAAATAAAATTGTAATTTTTTTTTGCTTTCATGAGTTTGATTTCCCAAAGTAAAAATTCATAAAAATTCAACAAAAATTCAAATTGAAGCTCACTCCAACCTCTACCGTACTTTAGTTCAACTTATAATTTTAATTTTGTTGCGGTTGGCTAGAAAATATGATAATAAAATTAAGATTTTGTATGACTCCCAATTTTATATTTTATTGTATACATAAATTTAAGTTCTAGTTTCAGATGTCGAAATCTCAAATTAACATGATGCCTTTATCTATATTTATTCTTATTTAAATAAAAATTTATTCTTATTAATAATGGAGAAAATATACAATAAAAACTTAAGGCTGATTTTGGTATGGACAATATATTTGATTTTCTCATTTTTAGTTTTCCAAAGAATTATAGATATCCAAATTATTTTTTCCTTTCGAAGATTAATATTGAAAAGGTAAAAAATAAAGAGTTCATCTAAAATTTCAAAATAATATTTTATTTTTTATTTGTAAATCTTAAAACAATCACACAAAAAAAGAAACTTGTTTTCCAATTTTCTAACATTTATGTAAGGTAATATTTAGAATCACGAGTTTTGAGACTTGAATTTGAATTTATGTGGATTTAGAATAAACAATATTATGCATAATCCACAAATTAAATTATGATATCCGAGTTTCATGCTTTCGTATACAAAGCCATTCTGGTATTATATAGTTGAATTCACAATAATAGAGATCAAGCATTTGACGAGTTGTCATGTTTTGTAGAGAGACAGGAATTGAACCCCCTACGAAATTGGAGCCCCGCAGACTGAGTGAAAGAAGAGATGGAAGACCGGAGAGGCAGCTAAATATTGAAGAATCGAAGAGGTTAAAGGAGAGATCAAGGGTTGAAAGAGAAGAAAAATTGACATGAGAAAGTGGAAGAGTGTTACCCAGCGAACAATTAATCAAGTGTAAAGAGGATAAGGAAGGGAGCATGCTCATCACCCGTAGCCAATTACTGGATGCCTGGCTGAGATCCACAAAACTCATGTCTAGAAACTCAATTGAGGTGAGATGAGAAATCCATCTTACGTCATCTAAAGTAACGTACAAATCATTATTATTTCCATTCGAAAAAGCAATAGAATTGCAGCTAAGATCAAGATAACGCAAACTTGAAAGATTCCCAATCTGAGGTGGAATGGAGCCACCAAATCCTACCGTAGACAGGTTAAGATGTGTGAGAGAAGCAAGGGAACCAAAGAAGTCTGGAATTTTAAGTCCTCCAAAATCATTGCAACTCAAGTCTAAGCGCCGGAGATGCTTCAACTGCAGCGATGAACCACTTATGTTCCCACTCAACCTGGACCTCATGAAAGCATCGAAATGAGAACCATAATCGTCAAAGCCATCAATAGAAAAATGATTAATATTAAAGTTGATTGGATTGTGGAGGTTGAGATGGAGAACGTGACTGGTAGTGTTGTCACAGCGAACTCCTCTCCACCTGCAACAATCTTCGCCTACCCACGAAGAGAGGCAGTTGGAAGGATCCCTGAGACCTTTTTTAAACTCGAGAAGGGCTTCTCTTTCCTCTGCCCTACAATGGATGGCATTTGGATTTCCATAAGAGAAACTCACTGCCCCAACCCAAGAAAGCAGCACCGGAACAACCACCAAAATTGTTGTTGGGTGTGCATCCATTCTTATAGATGCATGCAAACAGCAAAGGCTAAGTAAAAAGGCTTCTATTTTTTTTTTTTTCACTTGAATTTAAGGAAGATGAACGGCTTGAATTTATAGATCATGCTTATGTACGTGGTAATCTTCGTCAGCTCTTTAATTGTAATTTGTCAGCAAATGCTGTGGAGGAAGCTACTAAGAAATTGATCACAGCCCAGGTCAATTTAGCGCGAAGAGTACACTGCTGTACTTGACTAATCCCTTATTCCACGCCCGCACTTATTATTTCTATATGCTCATTGCCTGAAAATTTTAATTTCAACCATGGATTTTCAGTTTGGGAAAGAGACTCGTATTTTTCTTTTATTTTCTTGTTTGACGCAGTGGTTTCACGTTTCTCATTAATGCAATATGTAGTTCTGAACACATGACTTCGCCAGCTGCCTTCCAATGAACTTCTACTTTCGATCTTCTATATGTAGAAAATGTCTTCTTTTTTTTTTAGTAAGAAATTCAAGTACATATACAAATTTACAAGTAAAAATACATAATACAGTTTTGAGGTAGGAGTGTCAAGAGAAAAATGCTCATTTTCATTAGAAACCACTCTATATGACATAATTATCTTGCCAAGCAAAAAAAAAAAAACAAAAAAATAGAGTACTATATGACATATGTTATGAGATTAATTAGCAAAAAAATATTGTTTTTCGCCATTTCAAATAGCTTATTGCTGTTGTTGTCTTTTGTGTTTTCAAAATACAGAATTGTTATTTTTTGCTAAAATTACCGATAATTTAAGCATAAATTAAATTTTCTTCGCTTAAACTTCTTACATGGTTCGTGGTTCATGTTTCACTTTCACACACGAGTAGTTTGGGTCTCACACTTTGTTGCTTAACATGTGTTAATTGCTCTGCACATAATCCTCACTTGATCACGATGCTAACAAGAATAATTGAGATGAAATCAGTTCAAATGATTAGTCAAAATTCAATTTAATAGTTTTTAAGTAAATGTCCAATTAATTAAATCAAATCATAGGATCCAATTTAGGGTACCATCAATTTTTTTTCTCTTATACGTATAGTATAATTGGTGTGTTAATTTTAAAATTAAAACATTAAATTCAAGTATTAATATAGTTATATAAAATATATTTTACATAAATTTGTAATATGTCAATCTAACTTGATTAATCATAGTTACTGTATGAGTCAAATTGAAATCGAGCAAATAACTAAAAAAAATAAAAAATTCTAAACTAAAACAAAGCCAAAAAATTAATAACCGACATTTGGCTCGGTTTGGTTTGATTTTTCCATTTTTCTTGAATAAATATGAGAGAATAATAGAGATATTTTGAAAGTAATATTTGGAATTAGTTACTTTTTATCAATTCTTTATTATAAATTCATATAAAAAAAAATTGTTATAATTTATGTTATATTAATAGCCGGCATTTTTTTTGTTTGTTTGTTTGTGTGTGTAAACTAGTTATCAAATTCTTCTATACATCAATTCTATTTTCGAAAATAAATATTAACGGACCAAGTCTAGCTAAAAAGAAAGGTCTTATCCTTCATTTATGTTGTATAATTAAATTAGTGTATTATTATTTTTCATGGGTCAATGAATGGATTAAGCTGCTCCTTGTTCATTATTTTTTATATAAATTTTATAAAAATGCTTTTAATGTTTTAAATTATTAGTCTAATCTTTATAGATAAAGTACAATTTAAATAATTGTGAAAACAATTTGTTTAGTTTACAATCTTTTTTTTAGGAAAGATAAATGCAGTAAAATAGTTATTTAACTTAGTTGAATTTCATAAGAAATTTAATATTCTAATTCATTTTATGCATGTCAAAAGCATACTCAATTATTATTACTTTTATTATTATTCACATTAATTGTGCAGGTGGTTCCATGCAAGTAGATGGAAGCCACTGCGCAACTCCCTTCCCCTAATAATTCTCTCTTTCACACCTATATATAGCCCATTCGCTGTACAATTTATACGCTTTTCTCTTTCCTGTTTTGGATAATTAATTATCAGAACAAAAGGCTCTAATTCCAGTTTTAGGCAGTGAACTGTGATCGATGGGCATCCAACGATCATCGTGATTCATGGCATGGCCACGGTATGCATATTCATTTTGCTGCCTTTTGGGTCTAATATGACTGCTGATGGAGACATGAACCATTTTTTTTTTTCTTTTGTTTTTAATTTTGCCAAAAATTTAGCTCGCATTTAGAATTTAAAAAATATTAGAGAAAAAAAAAGAATATATATATATATGGAAAAATTCAGTTCACTCTTTTATGTTTGATTATCAATAAAATAAATAAAAAAGTATACCTTTAATTGATCTACACTCGGTGCATCTTAATTATCTTCATAGCAGAACAAAATTTCTGCATTCTCCAAGGTATTCTTAGCAGAATTCTAACTTTTCTCATTATTTTATTTTCAAAAAAATGTTCACAAAAAATGACCAAGAAGAACTTAAATTTTACTCGGGATAACGCCAAAGGCTAGCTCTCTTGGACTCTTCTAAGTGCAGGACCTAGTTATTTTTTAGGGGGAGAAAACATGTCTATGGACGCTATAAATACTTCGTGCATTGATTGAGCTTCTTGCAGTAAATAAAGAATCTAATCCCCTGCAGTTCTAGTGGGAGTGATGGCTGCAAGTTTGCCCACTTTTTCTTCTACTATTCATATCATAATTAATTCACGAATGAGTTTGATTTTCCAAAGTAAAAATTCATAAAAATTCAACAAAAATTCAAATTGAAGCTCACTCCAACCTCTACCGTACTTTAGTTCAACTTATAATTTTAATTTTGTTGCGGTTGGCTAGAAAATATGATAATAAAATTAAGATTTTGTATGACTCCCAATTTTATATTTTATTGTATACATAAATTTAAGTTCTAGTTTCAGATGTCGAAATCTCAAATTAACATGATGCCTTTATCTATATTTATTCTTATTTAAATAAAAATTTATTCTTATTAATAATGGAGAAAATATACAATAAAAACTTAAGGCTGATTTTGGTATGGACAATATATTTGATTTTCTCATTTTTAGTTTTCCAAAGAATTATAGATATCCAAATTATTTTTTCCTTTCGAAGATTAATATTGAAAAGGTAAAAAATAAAGAGTTTATCTAAAATTTCAAAATAATATTTTATTTTTTATTTGTAAATTTTAAAACAATCACACAAAAAAAGAAACTTGTTTTCCAATTTTCTAACATTTATGTAAGGTAATATTTAGAATCACGAGTTTTGAACTTGAATTTGAATTTATGTGGATTTAGAATAAACAATATTATGCATAATCCACAAATTAAATTATGATATCCGAGTTTCATGCTTTCGTACACAAAGCCATTCTGGTATTGTATAGTTGAATTCACAATAATAGAGATCAAGCATTTGACGAGTTGTCATGTTTTGTAGAGAGACAGGAATTGAACCCCCTACGAAATTGGAGCCGCGCAGAGTGAGTGAAAGAAGAGATGGAAGACCGGAGAGGCAGCCAAATATTAAAGAATCGAAGAGGTTAAAGGAGAGATCAAGGGTGGAAAGAGAAGAAAAATTGACATGAGAAAGTGGAAGAGTGTTACCCAGCGAACAATTAATCAAGTGTAAAGAGGATAAGGAAGGGAGCATGCTCATCACCCGTAGCCAATTACTGGATGCCTGGCTGAGATCCACAAAACTCATGTCTAGAAACTCAATTGAGGTGAGATGAGAAATCCATCTTACGTCATCTAAAGTAACGTACAAATCATTATTATTTCCATCCGAAAAAGCAATAGAATTGCAGCCAAGATCAAGATAACGCAAACTTGAAAGATTCCCAATCTGAGGTGGAATGGAGCCACCAAATCCTACCGTAGACAGGTTAAGATGTGTGAGAGAAGCAAGGGAACCAAAGAAGTCTGGAATTTTAAGTCCTCCAAAATCATTGCAACTCAAGTCTAAGCGCCGGAGATGCTTCAACTGCAGCGATGAACCACTTATGTTCCCACTCAACCTGGACCTCATGGAAGCATCGAAATGAGAACCATAATCGTCAAAGCCATCAATAGAAAAATGATTAATATTAAAGTTGATTGGATTGTGGAGGTTGAGATGGAGAACGTGACTGGTAGTTGTAGACACCCCATTTTTACCCAGGCCCAATATATTTATTATCATTATTATTATTATTTTATTAGTATTTTTATTATTTTATTTATTCTTATTATTATTTTTATTAGTACTATTATTATTACTCTTATTTTTATTTTTACTTCTATTTATATTATTTATTATTATTATTATTATTTATTATTTTCATTATTATTAATATTATTTTTAACTTTTATTATTATTAGTATTTTTATCTTTATTATTACTATTATTATTATTATTTATTTCTGTTATTATTATTATTATTATTTGTTTTTGTTGTTATTATTATTCTTATTATTTGATTATCATTATTATTATTATTATTTTATTATTATTAGTATTTTTATTTATTCTTATTAATTTTCCTTAGTCTTATTATTATTATTATTATTATTATTATTATTATTATTTATTATTATTATTATTATTATTATTATTAATTTTCATTAGTATTATTATTATTATTATTATTATTATTATTATTTAATATTTTTTTCATTAATATTATTTATTTATTATTATTATTAGTATTTTTATCTTTATTATTATTATTATTAGTATAATTACTATTTTGTTATTATCATTATTATTATTATTATTTTACTCCTTATTATTATTACTTATTTATTATTATTTTTATTATTTATGGGTAGCTAGGGTTTTGGGGAGCTTATTTATAGGCTCTTCTCACAGCACACAAGGGGGGGCGGCACAGCGCACAACCGCCTCTCTTCTCCAGGCACAGCGCGCCACCCTCGAAGCACAGGCCAGCGCTGGGGGCGAACCCTTCTCTCTTCTCCGTTGATCTTCAATGGCCCTGCTGCCATCTAAGTCTCCTCCCTCGATCGAATCAACCATCGAAGCCCCAGCACGTTGTGAATGGTGGAAATCTTGAGTAATTGCATGCTCGCCTCTTCTGGTTCGGGAGCGACCGCGCGACCCCAATCCACGCTGTCTCTTTCAATAGTCACCGGCGAATCTCTCCTCCCCCTCTTCGTCTCCTCTGCTTTCTCCTTTGCCTCCTGCAAGGAAGGCTGGTACTACCGCTGCACACGCACCAGCAGATCTCCGGCAACCATCCCGTTGCTGCAACTCCATCCCCACTGCTCCGGCCACCATTGACGTCGAAGCAACCTCCAACCACACCAGGCAACACCTTCGAGCCCCCTTACAGCCGAGCACTACACCAAAACCTCTGCAGCGGTCTCCGCACAGCGGCTCCTCGGCCTTCCTCCACACCCACGCACAGCGACACCAGCAGACCACCAGGCCTCTCCTCGGCTCCTGCCAGCAACTCCCCACCAATTCCGGCGTTCTTCCGTCACGACCTTAGCCCCCACTGTAAGTACTTCTTTCTGCATGCCGGCCACAGCACACACATATGCACGGCCTGATCTTTTGTGTTTTTCTTTTTTCTTTATTTTATTTTGTTGAAAAATTTGTAAACGAGAATATACAGTTATGTTAGATAGGCCATGAGAGATGCAAGTTTCCAATTTTGTTTCTTTTAATAATAATAATAATGTTGGCAGTGAAGAGATAGGTAGTAAGTGTTAACTGCAAATATTAATTGGTTTATCATCACATATTTGGGTTTTGGTTGTTATTGGTAATGTTTTAATATTTACAATTTAGGTTTAAAGTTTCATTGTCTTTATTGTGTATATTACTTAATATTATTGTCATAGGTTTTGGATTATATCATTTAATTTTTATTTTTTATTTTTTTTTATTTATTTTTTTTTCATAGCTATTGTTGTATATTTGTTTAAAGTACTTATATTATCGTTGTATTTTTTTTGTAATCATTGTAATATACTTATTTTTATTGTTACATATTATTTAGGGTGTTTGTTTTATTGTGTATACATTATTTAGGCTTTTTGATGTATTTAGGATATTTATCATGATTATTGTTTATGGGATATTTAAGGATTTTGTGTATTATTGTTTATTATTTAGGATTGCAATATTTACGTATGTTCATAATTCTTGATTATTTACATTATTTTCACGATATTATCATTTAAGGTTTTGGTTATTGTTTTATGTTAGGGTTTTGACTAATGTACGTTATTAGGGTTTTGAGTGGTTTTATCTGTCTCTATATTGTTATTGTCTATTAATTTTAGGGATTAATTGTTTCCATATAACTTGTGTATTAGTTTTAGGATAGATACGTTTCCATATTATTATCACATTGTAACTTTAGGAATTGTTACGTTTCCAAATTATTAGTACATATCTTTTAGGATTTTTGATTTATTTCCATTTTATTGCACGTTTTACTTTTTAGGGTTTGATTATTTCCAGGTCATTGTATATTTATTTTTAAGTTTGTCTAAATGCTATAATTTTGTCTTATTTGTTTCCATGTTTGTTTATATTCAACTTTTAGGGTTTGACCTATTGTCATATTTCCTTTATTGTTAATATTAGAGTGTTGTTAGTGTTATGTCAAAATCTTGATTATTTATAATTAGGGCTTTTGCCTGTATTTGTTAGGATATGTTATTATTATATTGTATAGTTATTTAAATTATGATGTATATGTATTATTAGTCTAGTAGTATTATTATGGTATAATATTTATGTGTTATGGTATATTTAAATATTAAAGTGGTATTATAATATTGTATTGGTATTTATGTGTTATTAATATTGTGAGATATACATGTGTTATTATTATAGTAGTATTGTTATTATAGGTAATGTATTATCATTATAATATATTAGGGCTATTATTATCACAAATTTCTGGAATTTTCGACTATATCTTATGTTTATATTTCGTATTGTAGTATCTTAATATTCTAGTATTACTATTTTTTTATTAAGTTTAAATTATTATATCTATTATCCAAAACCTCCCAAACTAGTATTTTCATACTTAGGAAAGCCCATAAAATTTCTAAAATTTGGGAGTGCATTTGATAAAGTATTTTTGATTTTTAATCCCTATGATTTTATTGCGGGGGTTTGAGCCTTCGGGCATCACATACCCTAAGCTCTGAGGGAATACATATATATATATATATATATATATATATATATATATTATATTTATTTATTTATTATTTTATTTATTTACTTATTTTTCACATGTATTTATAAATTCATAAAAAGGAGTAATTTAAAGACTTATTAGATCAACTTAGGGATAATCTAAAATTAATTAGGTACCGTTCGTAAGAATAGGCGCGTAGGGGGTGCTCGTACCTTCCCCTCGCGTAACCGAACTCCCGACCCCAACTCTGGTAATGTAGACCGATTCTACCCCTAACGGGGTAGTAATCAAGTGTTCTAACCGCACTAAAGGTTAGTGGCGATTCCGACACTTTCATCTTTTTAATTGAAAATTCAAATTGATTTTAATTTCGCCGCCCGGGGCACACGCGCTCCCGGGACGTCGCGATAGTAGTGTTGTCACAGTGAACTCCTCTCCACCTGCAACAATCTTCGCCTACCCACGAAGAGAGGCGGTTGGAAGGATCCCGAGACCTTTTTTAAACTCAAGAAAGGCTTCTCTTTCCTCTGCCCTACAATGGATGGCATTTGGATTTCCATAAGAGAAACTCACTGCCCCAGCCCAAGAAAGTAGCACCAGAACAACCACCAAAATTGTTGTTGGGTGTGCATCCATTCTTATAGATGCATGCAAACAGCAAAGGCTAAATAAAAAGGCTTCTATTTTTTTTTCACTTGAATTTAAGGAAGATGAGCAGCTTGAATTTATAGATCATGCTTATGTACGTGGTAATCTTCGTCAGCTCTTCAATTGTAATTTGTCAGCAAATGCTGTGGAGGAAGCTACTAAGAAATTGATCAAAGCCCAGGTCAATTTAGCGTGAAGACTACACTGCTGTACTTGACTAATCCCTTATTCCACGCTCGCACTTATTATTTCTACATGCTCATTGCCTGAAAATTTTAATTTCAAACATGGATTTTCAGTTTGGGAAAGAGACTCGTATTTTTCTTTTATTTTCTTGTTTGACGCAGTGGTTTCACGTTTCTCATTAATGCAATATGTAGTTCTGAACACATGACTTTGCCAGCTGCCTTCCAATGAACTTCTACTTTTGATCTTCTATATGTAGAAAATGTCTTCTTTTTTTTCTTTTTTTTTAGTAAGAAATTCAAGTACATATACAAATTTACAAGTAAAAATACATAATACAGTTTTGAGGTAGGAGTGTCAAGAGAAAAATGCTCATTTTCATTAGAAACCACTCTATATGACATAATTATCTTGCCAAGCAAAAAAAAAAAAAAAAAAATAGAGTACTATATGACATATGTTATGAGATTAATTAGCAAAAAAATATTGTTTTTCGCCATTTCAAATAGCTTATTGCTGTTGTTGTCTTTTGTGTTTTCAAAATACAGAATTGTTATTTTTTGCTAAAATTACCGATAATTTAAGCATAAATTAAAGTTTCTTCGCTTAAACTTCTTACATGGTTCCTGGTTCATGTTTCACTTTCACACACGAGTAGTTTGGGTCTCACACTTTGTTGCTTAACATGTGTTAATTGCTCTGCCCATAATCCTCACTTGATCACGATGCTAACAAGAATAATTGAGATGAAATCAGTTCAAATGATTAGTCAAAATTCAATTTAATAGTTTTTAAGTAAATGTCCAATTAATTAAATCAAATCATAGGATCCAATTTAGGGTACCATCAATTTTTTTTCTCTTATACGTATAGTATAATTGGTGTGTTAATTTTAAAATTAAAACATTAAATTCAAGTATTAATATAGTTATATAAAATATATTCTACATAAATTTGTAATATGTCAATCTAACTTGATTAATCATAGTTACTGTATGAGTCAAATTGAAATCGAGCAAATAACTATAAAAAATAAAAAATTCTAAACTAAAACAAAGCCAAAAAATTAATAACCGACATTTGGCTCGGTTTGGTTTGATTTTTCCATTTTTCTTGAATAAATATGAGAGAATAATAGAGATATTTTGAAAGTAATATTTGGAATTAGTTACTTTTTATCAATTCTTTATTATAAATTCATATAAAAAAAATTGTTATAATTTATGTTATATTAATAGCCGGCATTTTTTTTTGTTTGTTTGTTTGTGTAAACTAGTTATCAAATTCTTCTATACATCAATTCTATTTTCGAAAATAAATATTAACGGACCAAGTCTAGCTAAAAAGAAAGGTCTTATCCTTCATTTATGTTGTATAATTAAATTAGTGTATTATTATTTTTCATGGGTCAATGAATGGATTAAGCTGCTCCTTGTTCATTATTTTTTATATAAATTTTATAAAAATGCTTTTAATGTTTTAAATTATTAGTCTAATCTTTATAGATAAAGTACAATTTAAATAATTGTGAAAACAATTTGTTTAGTTTACAATCTTTTTTTTAGGAAAGATAAATGCAGTAAAATAGTTATTTAACTTAGTTGAATTTCATAAGAAATTTAATATTCTAATTCATTTTATGCATGTCAAAAGCATACTCAATTATTATTACTTTTATTATTATTCACATTAATTGTGTAGGTGGATGTAATAATTGTACTAAAGGTTCCATGCAAGTAGATGGAAGCCACTGCGCAACTCCCTTCCCCTAATAATTCTCTCTTTCACACCTATATATAGCCCATTCGCTGTACAATTTATACGCTTTTCTCTTTCCTGTTTTGGATAATTAATTATCAGAACAAAAGGCTCTAATTCCAGTTTTAGGCAGTGAACTGTGATCGATGGGCATCCAACGATCATCGTGATTCATGGCATGGAGACATGAACCATTTTTTTTTTCTTTTGTTTTTAATTTTGCCAAAAATTTAGCTCGCATTTAGAATTTAAAAAATATTAGAGAAAAAAAAAAGAATATATATATATATATATATATGGAAAAATTCAGTTCACTTTTTTATGTTCGATTATCAATAAAATAAATAAAAAAGTATATCTTTAATTGATCTACACCCGGTGCATCTTAATTATCTTCATAGCAAAACAAAATTTCTGCATTCTCCAACGTATCCTTAGCAGAATTCTAACTTTTCTCATTATTTTATTTTCAAAAAAATGTTCGCAAAAAATGAGCTAGAAGAACTTAAATTTGACTCAGGATAATGCCAAAGGCTAGCTCTCTTGGACTCTTCTAAGTGTAGGACCTAGTCATTTTTTAGGGGGAGAAAACATGTTTATAGACACTATAAATACTTCATGCATTGATTGAGCTTCTTGCAGTAAATAAAGAATCTAATCCCCTGTAGTTCTAATGGGAGTGATGGCTGCAAGTTTGCCCACTTTTTCTTCTACTATTTTTATCATAATTAATTCACGAATGATGGAAATTCAAAAATGGGCATGATGGAAACTTCCTTAAAAGAGGTAATTCATTAACATTCTTAGAAAATCACAAATTTTTCAAAAAGGAAAAAAAAAAAAAAAAAAACTCTAGCTATATCCCAGGTTCCATTATAAAATCCGGATCACTACTTCCATATGATCTACTAGGTTGGTGCATGAATTGGCTTATGAAATTAGAATGAATAATTTCTGTATTTCATAAATAATTTTGTACAAGCCAGTACAAACTACTTACAATACAATCTCTGCTCTAAACATGGAAACAATCTCCTAAAAGAATCTCACTCAATAATATACAATAAATACCCCCCTAAATCTCTCCAATATACACGGGATCTCTACACTCCCCCTCAAGTTGGATTAGAGATATTAATCATGTCCAACTTGCAGATGAAATCATCGAAACTTTGTCGAACTAACCCTTTGGTAAAGATGTATGTGCTTTGTTCCTTAGTAGATACATACATCATACAAATGGTTCCTTCTTTAACCTTTTCATTGATAAAATGTCGGTCTACTTATACATGTTTAGTCCTGTCATGTTGAACTAGATTAAGAGAGATACTGATGGTTGTTTTGCTATCATAGTAGAGTTTGATAAAGAATTTCATTGGGGATTTGTAATTCTTCCAAGAGTTTCCGTAACCACAGTCATTCACATATCAATTGTGCAACTACCCTGAATTCAGCCTCAACACTACTTCGAGCCACAACATTTTGTTTTTTTACTCCTCCAAGTCACCAAATTACCCTATACAAAGGTGCAATATCCGGTGGTAGACCTTTTAATTTCCGTTGATCCTACCCAATCTGCATCTGTGAAAACTTACACTTCCTTGCTTTCACACTTCTTGAAGAAGAGTCCTTTACCTGAAGAGCCTTTGAGATACTAAGGATCTTGTAAACGACATCAAGGTGAGTCTTTTTGGGTGAATGCATGTTTTGGCTTGCCACACTAACTAAAAATGCAAAGGCCTTTAAAAGATATTTTTGGGTTTCTTTGGGGTTAAGAAATCATATTTCCTCTCTCTATCTCTAGAATTCGAAGCTCTCTCTCTCTCTCTCTCTCTCTCTCTCTCTCTCTCTCTCTTCGATTTCTTCACCATTCGTCGCCTAATTCATTAAACTGAAGTTAGCGTGCGTGTAGATCAGGAGAGGATTCTCTTCGAGAATAGCAGATCAGAATCTTGTTTCGAGCATTTTTGGGTTTTAGCTCAAAATCAAAGCAAGGCTTAATTTTCGTTCTATTTCGGAATATGTATAGTAGTAGGAGTTGTAAGCATGTTTTGTACTGTGGAATATAGGTTTTGGTGTTCTGGTTCATAGTTTTGGAAGCCGTAGAGTTCGTGGCTCAATTTTGGGTTTAGGTAAGGGGATTAGGTTTATGTCAGTTTATTTTTGAAATCAGGATCGATAAACCTATAAGTTATGATCGTATGTATGTTTTAACTGCTTATTTGGGGAAATCTATCGGGTGAAACCACGGAATTTTTGGGTTATAGTTTTTGGGAAAATTGGAGATTTTGGGTATCATCTATGTTTTGTTTAGAAAACTGTTTGATTTTCTTAAACTGTATTATTGAGATGACTGTAAGAACCCGAACCGTAGTATGTGGATTTAATATTTGAAAAAAGTGTAAAAAGGTAATTATGCAGATTTCATTGACGAGGCCATCATTCATCGACGAAGGTTGAAGGCTCCTCGTCGACGAAATTCAAAGGATCGTCGACGAGGGAATGCCAAGAGGTTCGGAGAAATTTGAAATATTTGGCTCGTCAATGAGGCTACCATCTCGTCGACGAAGGTAATGGCGGACTCGTTCATGAGGACGCCAATTCGTTGACGAATCCACCTGAGTCAAGGGCTATAAATATCAGTTCCATTGCTTCTAAGCTAAGTAATCTTAAATATCCTCTCCCTCTCTCTCTAGAACTCGAAGCTCTCTCTCTCTCTCTCTCTCTCTCTCTCTCTCTCTCTCTCCTTGATTTCTTTAATGTTCGTCACCTGATTCGTAAATCCAATGTTACTGCGAGGATCGGGAAAAGATTCTCTGCATTTCTAGCGGATCATAATCTCGTTTTGAGCGTTTTTGGGTTTCGGGCTAAAATCGAGGTGAGGCTCGGTTTTCGTTTCTGATTCAGTATATATGTAGTAGTACAAATTGTAAGCATGTATTATACTGTGATTTGTAGGTTTTGGACTTTCGGTTGGTGGTTTTGGGGACCATAGAGTTCGTAGTTAGAATTTGAGTTAAGGTAAGGGGATTCAGTTTATATCAGTTATTTTTCGAAATCAGGATCGAGAATTTTGTAGGCTACGATCATATGTATGTTTTGGTAACTTATTTGGAAAAATTTATCGAGTGAAAATACGTGATTTTCGAGTTATAGTTTTCGGGAAAATGTGGGGATTTCGGGTATCATCTCTACTTTGTTTGGAAAACCGTCTGTTTGTTAAAATTGTATTGTTGAGATAATTGTTATCCATATTTGCATAAACTATATACTTGAATTGGAAAATGATATGATTTTCCGTAAACCATATAAGTGTGATATGTATGGTTGTATTTAAATGTTCTAGATATTTGTAAAACAACTTTGTCGCGGCTAATTACCGTACGCTAATATGTATAGGAGTGTGAGCTCCAAAATGATTTTAGGTTTTGTAAAAATCGGCTAGTGGCGGCTAATTACCATACCCCGAAACAGCTATGTGGCAGCTAATTACCGTACGCTGCGCCATGTACCAATGTGAAAATCGTGGGCGAGAGTGTCCGGCTCTATATCTGAGGGTGTGAAATATCACTATGTCATCTGGCTGGTCACCGAAGGGTGTGAGCCACCCTGAATGGCAATGTAATCGTTGTGAAACTTTGAGTTCATGGAGTAGTTGCGTGTTGGCAATGTAATCGCTGTGAAACATGAGTTCATATCGTAGTTGCATACTTGTGTGAGTTACATCGTATTGGTAATGTAATCGCTTGAAGCTTCGGGTTTCATAGCGTAGTTGCGTATGTAGCAATGTAATCACTGTGAGGCTTAGGTTACCTTGTATAGTTGCGTACTAGTGTGACGACACTGACTGTATGTTTTGGGTATCGTATGTATTGGAATGAAATTGTGAAAATACTAGAATTGTATGGAACTGTATAAAAATGTTTTGGAATTATATCGTATTGTATAGTGTTATATTTTATGTAAAATAACACTGGTATGTCACAGACTGATATAACCTACTTTCTTCCTTACTAAGAGGTGTCTTACCTCGAATGTACATACAATGTTTTTCACATCCTTCGGGCAGCCGTAATTAGCATCCTAGCGTCTGGAATCGAGGGTGTCGTTAGCTACTGCTAGTACCTGTTAGGTACGAGTTTCGGTAACCGGGTTGTCGGGATGGTTTTGTAGACACCTGGGGTATGTTTTGTATTATGGGAATGTATATCTTAGCTTATATAGACTCTCGTATGATACTGTATATGTATAAAAAGATCGTATTCCGCTGCGTATCTGATGAGTATGGATTTGTATGTATATGTGTATAGGGCATCTGTGTACTAACTCACTCAAAAAATGAGCAACTCGGAAGCTATCCCAAGTATAGGAGTTATGTCGTGTAATATTCAGCTCAAGGGCTAGATCGTCTCCTCAGGGAATACGTTTTAATCTCAAATTTCACGTTCATCCAATCGAAAATAAAAATACATTGAACTCAGTTCAGATTCGAGATTTTCAAAATTGTTAAGATTCATTCAAACTAATTAAAATAACATGCAAAGTGAAACCCTAAAACTAACATGCATGGAACTAAGGAGTAAACAATGGAAACCCTAATCTACTCAAGGAAACATTGGGACACGTGTTAATTAAAAATGGTAACCTAGAACATGGAATTAAAAACACACAATGGAAACTCAACCAAACACACACGCGCAATAAAAACCGGACCCTTAATGAAACTAAGAACTCAAAATAAAATCACAATTTTACGCAAACGGAGCACGTTAAAAGTATAAACTTTAATAAAATGGACCCTAACTAAACCAAGCTTCAGTAAAAACAACTAATTTAAATCAGCGAAAATAAATAATAATAACAAAAACTCAAACTCTAAACTTCCAGTAACTTTAACAAATAAAAAAAAAAACATTATTTCATTGCAATAAATAAACAGAAAGGAAAAGAAAAGAAAAGAAAAGGATAAAGAGAGAAGGTGAGAAAGAGAGAAAAGGAGCAAGCCATGAAGAGCTTCTGGTTGGCCGTGGCTTGGACTGGCAGAGGCTTGAAGGTGCTGCTAGAAGGAGTAGCTGCTGAAGAGGAGAGCCGCCAAGAACTAGGCTAGAATCTGCTGCGAATGAGGACTATAGGATGCTGGACTCTCGAGGCTGTGCTGGCCTTGGAGGTTGCTGATATGCTGTTGCAAAATTTGGAAGGCTGCCGGAGGACCTGCTGGTAGAGAAGAGGAGTAGGGAAGCTGTTGCTGCGGGTGCCTTGGAGGATCTTGCCGAAGTAGGGATAAAGTGGAACTCTCGGGTTCTGGCAGCAAGTGGATGGTGCGTGGGCTGGTGGCTCGCGGCAGAGGATGAAGCTGGAGCTGTGGCCTCGGGTTGGTGCTGGGTCTGGTGGACAGATTTACAGAGAGGGAGAGAATGAAAGAACAGAGGGGGAAGGGAATACAGAGAGGGAGAACAGGGAAGAAGAAAGACAAACCGAAACAAAGAAAGAGAGGGTGGGAAAAAATCAAGGTAAAGAGAATAAGAAGAGAAGGAGAAAGAGAAGAGAGAAGAGAGTTGGCTGGGGGCAGTGCCTAACAGGAAAAGAAAGGGAAAATATATATATAGAAGGGGGTAGTGAAGCCCTATGGCCCGTGCTAGAGAGAACTGACCCGGATAACCCAGACCCATTTAGAAAGAGCTGACTTGGCTTGCATGGACGGGTCACATCATATATCCATATATATATTTTTTTCATTTTTTTTGTTCTCTATTCATCGCCAAATTTGACCCTTCTGGAGCCCATTTCTCACAAAAATCGAAACATGAAAGTTGTATATAATCCTTTCCTCTTTCTCCAAAAATTTGAATCGTCTCGATTAGAGCTCGTACAAAAAAGTTATGCACGAAATGCAAATAGGTGTTGGTTTTGGTTCCCGGGACTTTTCCTGCGATAAAAAATTATCAAAAATTCGTAAATTGCACAACAAAACTCAAGAATGATAATTTTGGCACTTTATTAAAATATTGGACAAATTTGGACTTTTAACTAAAAATATTAGCCGTAAAGCCGTAATCATGTACCCCACGGGGTCAGACCTTTTTTTTTTAGTATCGTATCATGTATGTTTGAATTGATACAGAGACAAGTTAGGTTACTATATTCACACTTGGGACCCACCTATAGGTTTGGGGTGAGACAGCTTGGTATCAGAGCTAACCAGGTTACTAGGTCTTGTAGGCTTGGTTAGGAGTATTGATGCGTACATACCAGGGTATAAGATGTAGGAAATGGGTAGTGTTCGTCGAGGGTTGTTTTGTTGCTAGATCGGGATTTGTCGGTGGTATTCCATGTTTTTCCTAAGATGATGATTCTAGTAAAGGTATGGCAGACCATTGATGGATTTGTGTCGGTGTGACGGGACAAGCTTAGACCTGTGAGAGTAATAGATGACATGATTAGGTATATTATTGTGTTAACTGTGTACGATATATGAATTCTAACTAATTCCTATTCTGTTTTCAGAATGGGGCCCAAGGATAATAACTTAGAAAGTGGCTTCGAGGATACAACAAACGATGAGTCTCCTTCTATGTCTCGTGTTTTGGCGAGACAGGTGATCTGAGAAATTGGGCAGAGTGTTAGGAGAAGCGAGAGCTCTTCTACTGATGTGAGGTGTACCATCGAAAGGTTCACGCGCATGCACCCTCTGACATTTACGGGAGGACCTGATCCGATAGTGGCGGAGGACTAGGTCGAGAAGACCGAGAGGATTTTGGAGTCCTCCACTACACTGAGAAGTAGAAGGTCTTGTACGCTACCTTCCAACTGACTGGGGAGGCAGGGCGATGGTGGACGACGGTGAGTTTGCTTGAGAGGCAGAGATCTAGTCCATCTAGTATGACGTGGGGCCGTTTCAAGGAGGTATTTTTCGAGAGAAACTTTTCGGTCTCCACTCGGGATGCGAAAGCTGATGAATTTTCAGGCCTAACGCAGGGAACTTTAACGATGCAAAGGTATGCTGCCAGACTTATCGAGTTATCTCGATTTGCATCGTACTTGGTTCCAAATGATGCACGAGATCGAAGGCTCGGAGGTTCGAGAGGGGTCTGAGGAAAGACATCTTCCGTCTTGTGGGGGGTGTTGCAGATACGTGAGTTCTCTGTCTTGGTGGATAAAGCCGCCATAGTTGAGACTGACCTTTGGGGAGATAAGGTAGTGCAGGTTCAAGGGAAGAGGTCAGTATCTTCTGTTCCTCAGAGTGGTCCTCTACAGGGACAGTGGAAGAAGAAGAAGAGTTACAGTTTCGGTTATCGGCAGAATATTGAGCGGCAAAATTATCAAGTGGATCCATCCCCTACACCGTGCGCTAAGTGCCAAAAAAGGCACAACGGTGAATGTTAGCCGTTCTGGGGAAACTGTTACAATTGTGGCAAGTCGGGCCACATGTCACGGAGCTGTCAGGCACCAAAGAGAGATACACCTGCACAGAGCCAGAACCGTGGGAGTAATCAAATACCTCGGGGGAACTACTAGGCAACCACGGCTCCAGCGAGGGTATATTCACTGACCCTAGTAGATGTAGAACACGCTAGGAACATGGTGACAGGTACTATGTTACTGCTTTCGTATAGAGCTTATGTTTTATTTGATTCGGGGGCAACCCATTCATTCATATCTGCTAGTTTTGTGACGTTGTGTAGGGTTGAAACTTGTATGATGAATGATATGTTGCCTATGACTACGCCGACTAGGAGTGTAACGATCTCTAGTAAGTTATTGGAGGACTTTCCAGTAGAGATCCAAGGGAGGTTGCTATCAGCGAACCTTGTAGTATAGGACATGTATGGTTTTGACATCATACTGGGGATGGATTAGCTACTCTCCAGTTTTGCCATGATTGATTGTCGTAGGAAGGTAGTAGTGTTTAGACCTCCTAGGGAGCAGGAGTATGAGTTCGTAGGATCGTGTGTGCATTCGACACCACAAGTTCTATCAAAGTTATAGGCGAGGAGGCTACTCTTGGATGGGTGGCAGGGGTACATAGCTTGCGTGAAAGAACCGCCGCGGGAGGAGTTGAGGTTCAAGGATATTCGAGTGGTGAACGAGTTCCCGAATGTGGTTCCAAATGATTTACCTGGTTTACCTTCGGATCATGAGGTGGAGTTTGCAATAGAGTTGCTGCCTAGTAAGGCACCAATCTTTAAAACTCCGTACCAGATGGCTCCAGCAGAACTTCGAGAGTTGAAGGAGCAATTGCAGGAACTACTGGACCAGGATTTTATTCGACCAAGTGTTTCACCCTGGGGAGCTCGAGTATTATTTGTGAAGAAAAAGGACGAGTCGATGCGTATGTGCATTGACTACCGTGAGATCAACAAAGTGACAGTGAAGAACCGTTACCCTTTGCCTCGTATAGAGGATCTCTTTGACCAGTTAGAGGGAACGTATGTCTTTTCAAAAATCGACCTACGGTCAGGGTATCATCAAGTGAGGGTTAGGTCTAAGGATGTAGCGAAGACTGCTTTCCGAATCAAATACGACCACTATGAATTCTTGGTTATGCCATTTGGGTTGACCAATGCGCCACCAGTGTTCATGGATTTGATGAACATGGTGTTTCATGAGTACCTGGATCAGTTCGTAGTGGTGTTCATCGATGACATTCTGGTATACTCGAGGAGTCCAGAAGAGCATGGAAACCATTTGAGGTTATGCTACAGATTCTACAAGAGAAGAAGTTGTATATTAAGCTGAAGAAGTGTGAGTTCTGGTTGAATTAGGTCATGTTCTTTGGCTATGTGGTGTCTAGGGGTGGTTTCTCCATTGATCCTAGCAAGATTGAAGTTGTGGTCGACTAGGCTAGGCTGAAGAGTGTGCAGGAGGTTCAGAGTTTTCTAGGACTGGCGGGTTACTATCGTCGGTTCGTGGAGGGTTTCTATAAATTGTTTGGACCTCTGACACGATTGACTAAGAAGGGGCTGAAGTTTGACTAGACTAGTGATTGCGAGCAGTGCTTTCTCGAGTTGAAGCACCGGTTGGTTACTGCTCCAGTATTGACTATTCCTTCAGGGGATGAGGGTTTTATGATCTATAGCGACGCGTCCCTGAAGGATTTGGAATGTGTGCTTGTGCAACAGGGTAAGGTAGTAGCTTATGCTTCTTGGAAACTTAAGGAGTATGAGAAGAATTACCCTACGCATGATCTAGAATTGGTTGTTGTAGTTTATGCCCTAAAGGTTTGGCGACACTACCTGTACTGTGTTCGGTGTGAGATTTTCACTGATCAAAAAAGTCTCAGGTACTTTTTCACGTAGAAGGAGCTGAATACAAAGCAAAGGCGGTTGCTAGATTTGATCAAGGACTACGATTGTACAATCAGTTATCACCCGAGAAAGGTTAATGTGGTAGCTGATGATTGAGTTGGAAGTCAGAACGTGCAGCAGTATCTGCAGTTGTAGCTCAGCGTCATGTCAAATGGGATCTAGAAAGCTTTGGCGTGGAGGTAGTGTCTGGTGATCATCAGGCTTTCATTGCTAGCTTGGTGATCCAATCGACCTTGTTTGAGCGTATTAAAGTCGCGTAGGCTAGTGATGCGAGGTCAGCTGAGATTGTGGAAAAAGTGCAGTAGGGTATGGCTACGGATTTTAACATTTCTGACGGGGGTGTGTTAAGGTTTGGGACCAAACTATGTGTTCTGAATGATGATGAGATCAGAAGGACGATTTTGGAAGAAGCGCATCTTTCTTTGTATACGATACATCCGGGTAGTACGAAGATGTATCGGGATTTGTGCAAGTCCTTCTGGTGGAGTGGTATGAAGAGGGATATTGCCCGGTTTGTGGAGCAGTGTCTGACGTGTCAGCAAGTGAAGGCTGAACATTAGAGACGGGCAGGACTGTTGCAGCCTTTGCCTATTCCGGTGTGGAAATGGGAGCACATTTCCATGAACTTTGTTACCGAATTGTCGTCAGTGCTTCACGGGAAAAATGCTATTTGGGTAATTGTGGATAGGTTGACAAAATCTGCTTACTTTGTACTGATGAAGGTTAGCTACCCTTTAAGTAGGTTAGTGGACTTGTATGTGCATGAGATAGTGAGAATGCACGGAGTACCGGTGTCCATTGTTTCCTATCGGGATCCGAGATTTACTTCTCGATTTTGGAAGAGATTGCAGGAAGCATTGGGGATGAAGCTTACTTTCAGTACATCGTTCCACCCCCATACTCATGGACAGTCAGATAGGATGATACAGATCTTAGAGAATATCTTACGGGCTTGTGTATAGATTTCGGTGGTAGTTGGATTCATTTTCTGCCACTAGTGGAGTTTGCCTATAACAATAGCTTCCAGGCTAGTATAGGGATGGCACTGTTCGAGGTTTTGTATAGTCAGAGGTGTCGATCTCCTTTGTATTGGGATGAGGTCAGTGAACGTCAGATTTTAGAACCTGAACTTGTGTAGTAGGCATCTAAGAAGGTAGGTTTGATTTGGGAGAGGATTAGATCAGCTCAGAGTCGGTAGAAGAGTTACGCGGATGTTCGCCGCCATGAGTTGGAGTTCAACGTAGGGGGTAAAGTATTCCTTAGAATCGCTCCGATGAAGGGAGTGATGAGATTTGGAAGGAAGAGCAAGTTGAGTCCGAGGTAAATCAGACCATTTGAGGTTATTGAGCGAGTGGGTCTAGTAGCCTACAGAGTTATACTACCCCTAGCACTCTCGAGGGTCCACGATGTATTTCACGTATCCATGTTGAGAAGGTATGTGTTGGATCCATTTCATGTTATCAGTTATGATGAGTTGGAAATTGAGGATACTTTAGCGTATGAGGAAACATATGTTCAGGTTCTGGACCGTAAAATTCAGAAGCTTTTTACCAAATAAATACCATTGGTGAAGGTATTGTGGTGAAACCACGAGGTTGAGGAAGCTTCTTGGGAACTAAAAATGCAAATATGCCGGAAGTATCAGCAGTTGTTCTAAGTAGTAGTTGGATAGTAGGGTGGTATGAGTATATATGTACATATGTAATCCTCTGTTATAGTATCGTGATTGGTGGTTAGTCTCTGGGAGAGTCTCGTTGTATTGTGAACTCCCGAGGCCACATATGTATGTAACCACGATATTCCTCCACCATAAGTGAGGGAGAGTATGTATGTATGTATTGTAATGGGGCTGCGTATAAATGGCCGCCATATTCTTTAGAGTGTGTATGTATGTATTGCAACAGGGCTGCGTATAAATGGCCGTCGTACTCTCTAGAGTGTGTATGTATGTATCATGACGGGGCTGCGTATAAATGGCCGCCGTTTTCTATAAAGTATGTATGTATCGTAGAGGGGCTACGTATAAATGGTCACCATTTCACCTTAGGGTGTGTATGTATATAGTAGTATGAATGTGTTCATAAATGAGAGATTACAAATTTCGAGGAAGACATTTTTTGTAAGAAAGGGAGGTTGTAAGAACCCGAACCGTAGTATATGGATTTAATACTTGAAAGAAAGGTAAAAAGGTAATTGTGCAGATTTCGTCGACGAGGCCATCATTCGTCGACGAAGGTTGAAGACTCCTTCTCGACAAAATTCAGAGGATCGTCGATGAGGGAATGCCGAGAGGTTCAGAGAAATTTTAAATATCCGGCTCGTCGACGAGGCTACCATCTCGTCAACAAAGGTAATGGTGGACTCGTCGAAGAGGATGCCAATTCGTCGACGAATCCACCCGAGTCAAGGGCTATAAATATTAGTTCCATTGCTTCTAAGCTAAGTAATCTTAAATATCCTCTCCCTCTCTCTCTAGAACTCGAAAATCTCTCTATCTCTCCTTGATTTGTTCGATGTTTGTCACCTGATTTGTAAATCCAACTTTACTATGAGGATCAGGAAAGGATTCTTTACATTTCTAGTAGATCGAAATCTCGTTTTGAGTGTTTTCGAGTTTCGGGCTAAAATCGAGGTGAGGCTTGATTTTCGTTTTTGATTCAGTATATGTGTAGTAGTACGAATTGTAAGCATGTATTGTGCTGTGGTTTGTAGGTTTTGGAGTCTTGGTTCGTAGTTTTGGGGACTGTAAAGTTCGTAGTTGGAATTCGGGTTAAGGTAAAGGGATTCAATTTATATCAGTTATTTTTCGAAATTAGGATCGAGAAGCTTGTAGGCTACGATCGTATGTATGTTTTGGTAACTTATTTGGGAAAATCTATTGGGTGAAAATACAGAATTTTTGGGTTACAGTTTTCGGGAAAATGTGGGAATTTCGAGTATCATCTCTACTTTGTTTGGAAAACCGTTCGTTTTGTTAAAACTGTATTGCTGAGATGACTGTTATCCATATTTGCATAAATTGTATACTTGAATTGGAAAACAATATGATTTTCCATAAACCAAACAAGTGTTGTATGTATGGTTGTATGTAAATGTTTTAGATATTTGTAAAACAGCTATGTGGCGGTTAATTACTATACGTTGATATGTATAGGAGTGTGAGCTCCAAAATGATTTCAAGTTTTGTAAAAATCGGCTAGTAGCGGCTAATTACCGTATGCCGAAACAGTTATGTGGCGGCTAATTACCGTATGCTACGCCATATACTAGTGTGAAAATTGTGGGCAAGAGTGTCCGGCTCTATATTCGAGGGTGTGAAATATCACTATGTGATTTGGCTGGTTACCAAAGGGTGTGAACCACCTTGTATGGCAATGTAATCGTTGTGAAACTTTGAGTTCATGGAGTAGTAGCATGTTGGCAATGTAATCGCTGTGAAACTTGAGTTCATATCGTAGTTGCGTACTTATGTGAGCTACATCGTATTGGCAATGTAATCGCTTGAAGCTTTGGGTTTCATAGCGTAGTTGCGTATGTAGCAATGTAATCGCTGTGAGTCTTAGGTTACCTTGTGTAGTTGCGTACTAATGTGACGACACTGACTGTATGTTTTGGGTATCGTATGTACTAGAATGCAATTGTGAAAATACTGGAATTGTATGGAACTGTATGGAATTGTATGGAACTGTATGAAAATGTTTTTGAACTATATTGTATTGTATAGTGTTATATTTTATGTAAAATAACACTGGTATGCCACATAGTGATATAACCTACTTTCTTCCTTACTGAGATGTGTCTCACCCCGAATGTATGTACAATGTTTTTTAGGTCCTTCAGGTAGCCGTAATTAGCATCCTAGCGTCTGGAAGCGGGGGTGTTGTTAGCTATTTCTAGTACCTATTAGGTACGAGTTTCGGTATCCGGGTTGTTGGGATGGTTTTGTAGACACCTGGGGTATGTTTTGTATTATGGAAATGTATATCCTAACTTATATAGATTCTGGTATGATACTGTATATGTAAGAACCCGAACCATAATAACTGGGTCTAAATGAATAAGAGAGGGACAAATTGGGAATTTGGCATATTTCGTCGACGAAGCCATATTTCGTCAACGAAGCCTTTGTTCTTCTCGTCGAAGAAATTCAGAGACTCGTCGATAAGGAGAAGCCAAGGGGTTTCAGAAAAATCGGTGATCTCAGATTCGTTGACGAGGCCACCGATTCGTCGACGAAGGTAACAGAAGATTTGTCGACGAAGACACCATTTCGTCGACGACTTGGGTTGGGTCAAAGGGCTATAAATAGGATTTTTCATTTCTTCCAAGCTAAGAAAACTCAACCTTATCTCTCTCTCTCTAGAACTCTCCCTACTCTCTCTCTCTAGATTTCTTCGTTGATCCTTGATGGAATATGAAATATGAAGTTTCCTTGAGGATCGTGGAAGGATTCTCTACAACTTCTACGGATCAAAATCTCGTTTTAGAGATTTTCGGGTTTTGGCATAAAATCGAGGTAAGGCTCGATTTTCAATTCTAATTCAGTAGTTTTGTAGGAAACTGTGTTGTGAGTATATTATGTACTGTTGATTGTAGGTTTTGGAACTCGGTTCGCTGTTTAGGGACCTTGGAGTTCGGGATTGGCTATTCGAGGGAAAGGTAAGGGGAACTATGTTTATATTGGTTATTTTTGAAATTGAACTCGGTGGAACTGTGGTTCACGGTCCTATGTGTGTTATGACTACTCATTTGGGGGGATCTGAAGGGGAAAACTATGGGTTTTTCATTATTACAGTTTTGGGAAAAAGAGGGCGATGGGCTGAATCCCTGGTTTTGATGAAAACCTATGTATATGATGATTTATACTGTGTTATTGGGATGGTCATGCCTTGACTTATTTAAACTGTATTTTTTTGAAAAATCATGATTTAGATTACCAAATGGGTGTGGTTTGTTTGGTTATATGAGCATGCATGTGTGTGTGATATGTTGAATTACTAGTAGGAACACGGTTCTGAAATTGTTCCAGGTACTGAGAGTGTCTGGCTCTATATCTGAGGGCGTGTGTTTATCGCCTTCCATATGGGCAAAAGTTTCTGACTCTATATCCAAGGACGTGTGTTTATCACCTACCATGTGGGCAAGAGTGTCCGGCTCTATATCTAAGGGCGTGTGTTTATCACTTGTCATGTGGGTAAGAGTGTCCAGCTCTATATCCGAGGGCGTGAGCCTATTCCGGCAGATCAGGCCGAAGGGTGTGGATCCACCAATTATGCGCGGGTACGATGCCATGGGAGTGGAGGACTAGCCATGTGCCGGTGGCGCCGTGCTTCGCGGGTTGGTTACGGGCCAATGCTGGATTGTCACGGACCGGCTTTGGGCCGATAGGTGTGACAACACCGGGTTTGTTGATCATGTGTGTGTGTGTGTGTGTATGCACTGTGTAAACTAGTACTGGACTCCATTTAACTGCGTGTATGTTGTATCATGATAACACTCAAATGCCACACACTGATATAACCTGTGTTCTTCCTTACTAAGAGGTGTCTCACCCCTACTGTACGTACATTTTTATAGGTCATTCGAGTAACCGGAACTAGCGTCCTGGTGTAGGGAGCGTAGTGGCCGATGTACTGCGTTAGCGCTTGGGTAAGTGCTAGGACTGTATTTTTGGTGGGTTTCCATTTTGAGATGTGTTTGGGCACCCATTTGTACGTTGAGATAGAGCCATGTTTTGCTCTTATATAGACTCTAGTATGGTATGACATATGTATATATAGAATGACCTTTTTCCGTTGTGTATATAATTGTGTTTGGATGTGTTTAGGGTGCCTGGGAACCCCACGGGATCGGACCCTCATCCTTTGTACTGTATCTTTAGATGTTTTATCAGATACAGGGATATGTTAGATTACATTTTCACCCTTGGGTCCCATTTTGGGGTTCGGGGCATGACAGTATATGTATAAAAAGACCATATTTCGCTACGTTTCTAATAAGTGTGGATTTGTATGTGGATTTGTATGTGTATGTGTATATGGCATCTGTGTACCCCACGGGGTCGGACCTTTTTTTTTTTCTGTATTGTATCATGTATGTTTGAATTGATACAGAGACAGGTTAGGTTACCATATTCACACCTGGGACCCACTTGCGGGTTCGGGGCACGACAATGACCGTAATCCATATTTGTATTAAACTATATTCTTGAACTGGAAAACAATATGATTTGTTGTATACTAAATAAGTGTGGAATGTATGGTTGTATGTAAATGTTCTAGGTATTTTGTAAAACAACTAATGGCGGCTAATTACCGTACGCTGATGAGTATAGGAACGTGAGTTCCAAAATGATTCCAGGTTTTGTGAAATCAGATAGGGGCGGCTAATTATCGCATGCTGAAACAGCTATATGGCGACTAACTACCGTACGCTGCACCATGTACCAGTTCATTACCGTGGGCGAGAGTGCCCGATTCTATATCCGAGGGTGTGAAATATTACTTGTGTTCTAGTTGGTCACCGATAGGTGTGAGCTACACCGTATTGGCGACGTATCGTTGTGAGGCTTCGGTTATCACAAGGTATTACTTGTCGTAGTGTGACAACACTGACCGTATGTTTGGGTATCGTATGTATAGGAATGGTTTGTGAAAATATTGGAACTGTATGGAAATGTTTCAAATTGTATCGTATCGTATGGTGTTATGTTTTACGTAAAATAACACTGGTATGCCACACACTGATATAAACTGTTTTCTTCCTTACCGAGAGCTATCTCACCCCGAATGTACGTACAAATGTTTTCAGGTCCTTCAAGTAGTCGAAACTAGCATCCTAGCATCCGGAAGCGAGGGGTGTCGTTTAGTTGCTTTTAGTGCTTGTTTATGTATGAGTTTTGTAACTGGGTTGTTGTAATGGATTTTGTACACCCCAGCTTATGTATTGTAAATTTTGGGAACATATATTCTAATATTGTATAGACTCTGGTATGGTATGTTTATAAATAGTATGAACCTTTTCTGCTATGTATTGGATGAGTATGGATGTATATGTGTATGTGTGTAGGGCATCCGTGCACCCCACGAGGTCGGACCTTCTTTCAATGTTGTATCATGTATGTTTAAATTGATACAGAGAAAAGTTAGGTTACTTTATTCACACCTGAGATCCATCTGCAGGTTCGAGGTGTGACAGCTTGGTATCAGAGCTAACCAGGTTGTTAGATCTTGTAGACTTGGATAGGTGTATTTATGTGTACATACCAGAGTATAGGATGTAGGAAATTAGTAGAGTAGGTTGAGGGTTGTTGTGTTGCTAGACGGGGACTCGTTGGAGGTGTTCTATGTCCTTCTTGGAATGATGATTTCAAAAAGATCATAGCAAACCATTGATGGCTTCTTTGTCGGTGTGATAGGACAAACCTGGACCCATGAGAGTAATAGTTGACATGATTAGCATTAATGATTGTGTTAACGGTGTACGATATAGGAATTCTAACCGATTCCAATTCT
This sequence comes from Malania oleifera, assembly GCF_029873635.1. Taxonomy (NCBI): domain Eukaryota; kingdom Viridiplantae; phylum Streptophyta; class Magnoliopsida; order Santalales; family Ximeniaceae; genus Malania; species Malania oleifera. Next base: position 187,502 of record NW_026652162.1, read on the forward strand.
ATTGTCAGAATGGAGCCTAAGGATAGCAACTTGGATAGCAGTTTCGAGGGAACTGCGAGCGATGAGTCTCATTCTATGCCTCAAGGTTTGACGAGGCGAGTGATGCAGGAGATCGTACGGAAGGTTAGGGAACGTGAACGTTCTCCGACTGCTTCGGGGTGTACGATCGAGAGGTTCATTTGTATGCATCCTTCGAGGACCTGACCCGATTATAGCTGAGGACTGGGTCGAGAAGACCGAGAGGATCTTGGAACTCCTTCACTATACAGATGGGCAAAGAGTTCTCTATGCCACCTTTCAGCTGTCTGGGGAGGCCAGGCGTTTGTGGACTACGGTGAGTCTTCTTGAGAAACAGAGAGCCGGTCCATCTAGTATGACGTGGGATCGCTTCAAGGAGGTATTCTTCGAGAGATACTTCCCGGTCTCCACTCGGGAAGCGAAGGCCGATGATTTTTTGGACTTGGCGCAGGGAACACTGTCAGTGCAGAGGTATGCTACCAGGTATATCGAGCTATCTCAATTTGCATCGTACTTGGTTCTGAACGAGTCTGAGAAGGCTCGAAGGTTCAAGAAGGGTATGAGGAAAGACATCCACCGGCATGTGGGGATGCTGTAGATCCGTGATTTCTTTATCTTGGTGGATAAAGCCACCATTTTTTAGACTAACCTCTAGGATGATGAGGGGGTGCAGGAACATAGGAAGAGGCTGGTATCTTCTTGGCCTTAGGCTGGTCCTCGTTAGGGACAGTGAAAGAAGAAGAAGAACTACAGTTTGGATTATCAGCAGGTTATCGAGTGGCAGAGTTCTCAAGGGGATCCATCCTCTACACCATGCGCCAAGTGCCGTAAAAGGCACGATGGTGAGAGTCAGACGTTCTGGGGTAACTGCTACAACTGTGGCAAGTTGGGCCACATGTCACAAAGCTGTTAGAAGCAGAGGAGAGTTGCGCCTGCTCAGATCCAGAACCGTGGACGTAATCAGATGCCTTAGGGTAACTACCAAGCGAACACGGCTCCGGCGAGAGTGTACTCCTTTACTCTAATAGATGCGGAAAACATTGGGAACGTGGTGTCAGGTACCATGTTATTTCTTTCGAATAGGGCTATTGTTTTATTTGATTCGGGAGCAACCTATTCATTTATATCTGCTAGTTTTTTGAATTTGTGTGGGGTTGAAACCCAAGTGATGGATAGATGGTTATCGGTGGCAACACCGTCTGAGAGTGTAATGACCTGCAGTATTATGTTAGAAAACTGCCCAGTAACCATTCAGGGAAGGCTGCTACCAACGAATCTTGTAGTATTTGACATGTCAGGGTTTGATGTCATATTGGGGATGGATTGGTTGTTCTCCAATTATGCTATTCTTGATTGTCGTAGGAAGGTAGTAGTGTTCAGATCTCCTGGGGAGTAGGAGTACGAGTTTGTAGGATCATGTGTGCGTTCGACGCCACAGGTTCTATCGGCACTTCAGGCGAGGAGGTTACTCTTGGACGGGTGTCAGGGGTACCTAGCTTGCATGAAGGAACCATCGGGAGATGAGTTAAAGCTCGAGGATATTCGAGTGGTTAGCAAATTTCCAAATATGTTTCCAAAAGAATTACCCGATTTACCTCCGGATCGTGAGGTGGAGTTTACGATAGAGTTGCTGTCTAGTAAGGCACCGATCGCTAAATCTCCGTATCGGATGGCTCCAGTAGAATTTAGAGAGTTTAAGGAGCAATCATAGGGACTACTGGACAAGGGCTTCATCTATCCTAGTGTGTCACCCTAGGGAGCTCCAGTTTTTTTTGTGAAGAAGAATGACGGGTCGATGCGCATGTACATTGATTACTGTGAGATCAACAAGGTAACTATGAAAAACCATTACCCATTACCTCGTATTGATGATCTCTTTGACTAGATGCAGGGCATGCAAGTCTTTTCAAAAATTGATTTGCGGTCAGGTTATTAACAGGTGAGGGTTCGATCAGAGGATGTTGCGAAGACTGCTTTCCAAACCAGATATGACCACTATGAGTTCTTGGTCATGCTATTTGGGCTGACGAATGCTCCAACGGTGTTCATGGATCTGATGAACAGAGTTTTCCATGAGTACCTGGACTAGTTTGTAATGGTGCTCATCGATGATATTCTGGTATACTCGAGGAGTCCAGAAGAGCATGAAAACCATCTGAGGTTGGTATTGCAGATTTTGCGAGAGAGGAAGTTGTATGTTAAGCTAAAGACATGTGATTTCTAGCTGAATCAGGTCGCGTTCTTAGGCCATGTGGTGTTTAAGGGCGGTATCTTAATTGATCCTAGCAAGATCGAAATTGTGGTCGACTGGGCGATACCGAAGAGTGTGTAGGAGGTTCAGAGTTTCCTTCGACTGACGGGTTATTATCGTCGATTCGTGAAAAGATTCTCTAAGTTGTAAGGACCTCTAACACAATTGACTAGGAAGGGGGTGAAGTATGATTGGACCGAGGATTACGAGTAGTGTTTCCAAGAGTTGAAACAGCGACTGGTTACTGCTCCAGTCTTGTCCATTCCTTCTGGGAATGACGGTTTTGTGATCTATAGCGACACGTCTCTAAAGGGTTTGGGATGCGTGCTTATGCAACTGGATAAGATAATTGCTTATGCTTCTCAACAACTCAAGGAGTACGAGAAGAATTACCCTACACATGATATGGAGTTGGCCGCTGTAGTTTATGTGCTGAAGATCTGGCAACACTATATGTGCGGTGTTCAGTGTGATATTTTCACTTACCACAAGAGCCTCAAATACTTTTTCTTGCAGAAGAAGTTTAATATGTGGCAGAGGTTGTGGCTAGAGTTGATTAAGTACTACGATTGCACCATCAGTTATCATCCGGGGAAAGCCAATGTGGTAGCTGACGCGTTGAATCGGAAGTTAGAGCATATGGCAGTATCTGCCATTGTAGCTCAACATCATATTAGATGGGATCTGGAAAGCCTTGGTGTAGAGTTAGTGGTTGGCGATCAACCGACTTTCATTGCTAGCTTGGTGATCCAACCAACTTTGTATGAGCATATTAAAGCCACGTAGGCTAATGATGCGTAGTTATCTAAGACTGTGGAGAAAGTGCAGCAGGGGTTAGCTATTGGCTTTAACATCTCCGAGGGAGGTATGTTGAGGTTTGGGACCAGGCTATGTGTTCTGAACGACGACAAGATCAGAAAGATGATTTTGGAGGAACCGCATCGTTCCTTGTATACGGTACATCCGGGTAGTACGAAGATGTATCGAGATTTTTGCGAGCCTTTCTGGTGGAGTGGTATGAAGAGGAAGATTACTCAGTTCGTGGAGCAGTGTCTAACATGTCAATAGGTGAAGGCTGAACATCATAGGTTGGCAGGGCCATTGAAGCCCTTGGCTATTCCGGAATGGAAATGGGAGCACATTTCCATAGATTTTGTTACTGAATTTTCGCCAACGTTTCACAGGAAGAATGTTATATGGGTAATTGTGGACAGATTGTCAAAATTTGCTCGCTTTGTACCAATGAAGGTTAGCTACCCTTTGAGTAAGTTAGCAGACTTGTACGTGCAGGAGATAGTCAGACTGCATGGGGTACCTGTGTCCATTGTTTCAGATCGGAATCTAAGGTTTACCTCTCGATTCTGGAAGAGCTTGCAGGAAGCACTGGGAACAAAGCTTACTTTCAGTACAGTGTTCCACCCCCAGATTGATGAATAGTTAGAGAGGACAATACAGATCTTGGAAGATATGTTACGGGCTTGTGTATTAGACTTCGGTGGTAGTTGGATTCGGTTTCTACCATTGGTGCAGTTTACCTATAACAACAATTTTCCAAGCTAGTATCGGTATGACACTGTTCAAGGCTTTGTATGGTCATAGTTGTCGATCTCCTCTGTATTGGGACGAGGTTGGTGAACGTCAGGATTTAGGACCTGAACTCATGCAGCAGTTGTCTGAGAAGGTAGGTTTGATCTGGGAGAGGGTTAAATCGGCTCAGAGTCGGCAGAAGAGTTATGCAGATGTTCGCTGCCATGAGTTGGAATTTGAGGTGGGGGGTAAGGTATTTTTGTGAATTGCTCCAATGAAAGGAGTGATGAGATTCAGTAAGAAGGGCAAGTTGAGCTTAAGGTATATCGGACCATTCGAGATTCTTGAACGAGTGGGTCCGGTGGCCTACCAGATCACACTTCCCCCAGCACTCTCGAGGATCCATGATGTGTTTCACGTATCCATATTGAGGAGGTACGTGTAGGATTCGTCCCATGTTATTAGCTACGAGTCGTTAGAGATTAAGGATACTTTAGCATATGAAGAAATTCCCGTTCAGATTCTGGACCGGAAAGTTCAGAAATTGCGTACCAAGGAAATACCATTAGTAAACGTATTGTGGCAGAATCCTGAGGTTGAGAAAGCTTCTTGGGAATTGGAAACGGAAATACGTCGGAAGTATCCGCAGTTGTTCTGAGTAGTAGTCTGGATAGCAAGGTTGGTATGGGTATGTATGTATGTATGTACGTAGTACTCTATTTATCATAGTAGTATTGTGTGGTTAGTCTCTGGGGGAGTTTTGTAGTACTGTGAGCTCCCGAGACCATGTATGTATGTAATCACAGTATTCTTTCGCCATAAGTGAGGGTGTGTATGTATGTATGTATTGTGACGGAGCTGCGTATAAATGGCCGCCGATTCTTTGTAGAGTGTGTATGTATTCAGTAGTATAAGTAAGTCATAATGAGAGATTGCAAATTTCGAGGACGAAATTTTTGTAAGGAGGGGAGGTTGTAAGAACCCAAATCCTAATATACGGATTTAATGAATAAAAGAAGGGTAAGAAGGTAATTTGGTCAGGCTTCGTCGACGAAGCCATATTTCGTTGATGAAGACCCTTTTATCCCTTGTCAACGAAATTTAGAGGCTCATCGACGAGGAGAAGCAGCGAGGTTTAGGGAAATCAGAATTATCAGGCTCCTTAACGAAACCACCGTCTCATCAACGAGAATGCTGGTGAACTTGTCAATGAGGACGTTATCTTGTTGACGAATCTGCCCGAGTCAAAGGCCTTTAAAAGATATTTTTGGGTTGCTTTGGGGTTAAGAAATCATATTTCCTCTCTCTCTCTCTCTCTCTCTCTAGAATTCATAGCTCTCTCTCTCTCTCTCTCTCTCTCTCTCTCTCTCTCTCTCTCTTCGATTTCTTCATTGTTCGTCGCCTGATTCATTAATCCAACGTTACCGCATTGATCAGGAGAGGATTCTCTTCGAGAATAGCATATCAGAATCTTGTTCCGAGCATTTTCGGGTTTCAGCTCAAAATCGAGGTAAGGCTTGGTTTTCGTTTTTGTTTCAGAATATGTATAGTAGTAGGAGTTGTAAGCATGTTTTGTACTGTGGAATATAGGTTTTGGTGTTCCGGTTCGTAGTTTTGGGAGCCGTAGAATTCGTGGCTCGATTTCGGGTTTAGGTAAGGGGATTCTGTTTATGTCAGTTTATTTTTTAAATCAGGATTGGTAAACCTGTAGGTTACGATCGTATCTATGTTTTAACTACTTATTTGGGGAAATCTATCAGGTGAAACCACAGAATTTTTGGGTTACAGTTTTCTGGAAATCTAGGGATTTTTGGTATCATCTCTGTTTTGTTTAGAAAACGGTTTGTTTTTCTTAAACTGTATTATTAAGATGACCGTAATCCATATTTGTACTAAACCGTATTCTTGAACTAGAAAACGATATGATTTGTTGTATACCAAATAAGTGTGGAATGTATGGTTGTATGTAAATGTTCCAGGTATTTTGTAAAACAACCAGTGGCGGCTAATTACCGTACAATGATGAGTATAGGAACGTGAGTCCCAAAATGATTCCAAGTTTTGTGAAATCATCTAGGGACGGCTAATTACCGCACGCTGAAATAGCTACGTGGCAGCTAACTACCGTATGCTACGCCATGTACTGGTTCATTATCGTGGGCGAGAGTGTCCGGCTCTATATCCGAGGGTGTGAAATATCTCCTATGTGTTCCGGTTGGTCACCGATGGGTGTGAGCTACACAATATCGGCGACGTACCACTGTGAGGCTTCGATTATCACAGGGTATTACTTCCCATAGTATGACGACACTGACCGTATGTTTGGGTATCATATGTACTGGAATGGTTTGTGAAAATACTAGAACTGTATGGAATTGTTTCAAACTGTATTGTATTGTATGGTGTTATGTTTTGCATAAAATAACACTAGTATGCCACACACTAATATAAATTGTTTTCTTCTTTACTGAGAGGTGTCTCACCCCAAATGTACGTACAAATTTTTTCAGGTCCTTCAGGTAGCCGAAACTAGCATCCTAACATCTGGAAGCGAGGGGTGTCGTTTAGCTGCTTTTAGTGCCTGTTTAGGTATGAGTTTTGTAACCGGGTTGTCGTAATGGATTTTGTAGACCCCAACTTATGTATTGTAAATTTTGGGAACGTATATTCTAGTATTGTATAGACTCTGGTATTGTATGTGTATGGATAGTATGAACCTTTTCCGCTACGTATTGGATGAGTATGGATGTATGTATATGTGTATGTGTGTAGGGCATCCGTGCACCCCACGGGGTCGGACCCTCTTTCAATGTTGTATCATGTATGTTTAAAATCATACAGAGACAAGTTAGGTTACTTTATTCACACCTGGGACCCATCTGCGGATTCGGGGCGTGATAGTATCGGAGAATCCATTTTACCGCTAACCAATGCTCCTTTCCTGGATTTGAGAGAAACCGACTAATAACTCCAACAGTATAAGCTAAATCCGATCTTGTGCAAACCATTGCATACATTAAGGAACCAACGGCCGAAGCATAAGGAATTTTTTTCATCTCTTCCTTGTCTTTCTCACTTGTAGAACTTTGTTTTACACTCTTGTGTATTTGTAAGGCTTATGCCTTTTGTATCCATTTTGTACAACATATTTGGTGATAGTGGATTTGGACCGCCATGCCCCGTGGACGTATCTCAATATTTTAGGGAACCATGTTAAATTTCTTGTGTCTCATTTTTTATTTATCATTTGTATTACTCCATTGATTTATATGTGGGAATTATTCGTATATAAATTTTTTCCCAACATTTGAGAGAATGACCAACAACTCATCAACAAGAACAATGATTCATCAGACACGATGTTTATTTCAAACTTCTTTCTCTATTAAAAAAAAAAAAAAACTGAAGTACAAATCAAGACAGAAAATTGAAACTGCACGTATAGGAAGTTGATTGTGCACACAGCAGCACATGGCATGAAGGGTTGGACTAAATAACTTTTCGTTTTGCCCTTTACCTTCGTCTGCAGTCCCATCACTTGAGTTTACGTATGCAGTTTTGAATTGATTGTTGTAAAAATTCTGAGGTTTTTTTTTTTTTTTTAAATTTAAATGATGTTTAAATTGAAAATCAATATTTTAAAGTTATTAATTTTGGGCAATAAACAGGCAAAAATTACAAGTAGGTCTATTAACAATCATAACCTTAAAGTTGTGCAGTGTATTGCCTATTCACTTATATATTTATTTATTTACCTGACATTAAAACTTCTTTTCTTTATTATGAAAAAAAAAAACATTTGAAAGTAAAATTTCACAAGAGTCCAATTGTGGATGTGTCATGTGTCTTCAAATAGAAGTCTGAGTTTCTTCTTTTTCTTTTTCTTTTTTTAAAAAAATGAATGTCCAAATTGAAAAACCATATGTTGAAATTTCAAATTTAATTGGGTAACTGAGCAGTGGAAATTAAGAGGGAAGGCTTGTGGGATGAAGACTTATTAGTCTAATTGTTTTGGACATTGACTCAGAACATCAAAATAATAATTTCTTAACAGTGACTCCATTCCTTCCCCACCCTATATATAAATGCAAACTGCTCCTCGTCTTCAAACTCAAATAACAAAACAGCTCTTTTCCATAGCAGAAGTTGGATTTTTGTTGGTATATCTCAATGAGATGCCCAACTGCAGTTTTGGGGATTGTTTTGACATTGATTTCTTGGGATGGAGTATACTCAAATGCCACCCATTATAAGGGAGAGGAGAGAGAAGCCCTTCTAGACTTTAAGCATTCTCTCACCGATCCTTCCAACCACCTCTCTTCCTGGGTTGGTGATGATTGTTGCAAGTGGACAAGAGTTCGCTGCCACAACACCACTAGCCATGTCATCCATCTCAACCTCCCTAATTTTTTCCCTATTGATGATTATGAATCTTTTGATGCTATGTACAAGAGGTCCTGTTTGGGTGGGAACATAAACGGCTCTTTGCTGCAATTGAAACATCTTCAGCATCTGGACTTGAGTGACAATTGCTTTCTGGGACAACATATTCCACAGTTCGTTGGTTCCCTCACCAATCTCACTTATTTGAACCTTTCTTCTACGGGATTTATGGGCCCTATTCCTCCTCAACTTGGGAGCATGCTTTGTCTTGATATTGGTAGGGATGATTATTTGTACATTGCAGATGATTTAATATGGATTTCTCATCTCTCCTCAATTGAATTCCTTGACATGACCTATGTCAATCTCAACCGGGCATCTAATAATGGGCTTCAGATGATGTACATGCTCCCTTCCTTGTCCACGCTACACTTGTCTCTCTGTTTCCTCAGTCACCAACTTCCTCTTTCTCATGTCAATTTTTCTTCCCTCGTCTCTCTCGATCTCTCCTATAATAGTTTCATGGATTCTTCGACATTAGGATGGCTTTCTAGTATCTTTTCTATTGTTTCGCTTGATTTGAGTTATAACCGAATTCTTGGTTTGCTTCCTGCCCTTCTACGAAACCTAACTACTCTTCGGTTCCTTAATCTTGCTTATAACCAATTCAACTCTGCAATACCAAAGGTGTTGTATGACATGACCAGCCTCCAAATTCTCGATCTTAAATACAACAATTTTCAAGGATCAATTTTAGGTGCTTTTGCCAACCTTACATCACTCACAGAACTCCAGTTGTCTTCCAATTACTTTGAAGGACAGATTCCAAGATCCTTGGGAAATCCTTGCAATTTAAGAATTTTAGGTTTGTCATTGAACCAACTTAGTGGAGATATTTCTGAATTTTTTGGAGATCATTCATCTGATTGTGCATCAAGGAAATGCTGGAGTCCTTGAATTTTGGGTTGAATCACCTGTCAAACCAATTACCCAATCATTTGGGAGAATTTAAAAGTTTGTCCATTCTTGATATTTTCTCCAACTCCATTTCAGGGCCAATTCCTGTTTCTATAGGGAAATTATCATCCTTGAGGAGGTTAGATATTTCTTCCAATCTTTTCAATGGGAGTATTCCAGAAACTCTTGGAAGTCTCTCCAAATTAGAACGAGTGTTTATCTCTAACAATTCCTTTGAAGACATCATTTCAGAAGTTCACTTTGCAAATCTGACAAGCCTAAAGTATTTTGTAATTGATTCAAACCGGCTGACCTTGAAAATAAGCCACAATTGGATTCCTCCATTTCAACTCCATGAAATATCTATGAGCTCAAGTGATGGGGGACCTCAATTATTTCCTGCATGGCTTCAAACACAGAACAAATTGAAATATATATCCCTATCAAATGCTTCAATATCAGGTAATCCCAACATATTGGCTCTCCAATAAGTCCCAACTTTTCTGTGTTGATCTATCTCAAAACCATATCCAAGGCTCATTACCTCCCATCCCTGCCACAATAAATTATTTTGATCTTTCAAATAATTACTTCAATGGATCTCTTGCTCCCTTTTTGTGTAACCAAATGGTGGATGAGGAATCCAAATTGTTATCTTTAGTATTATAAAAAAAAAAATTATTTGGAGAAATTCTTGATTGTTGGGTAAATTGGAAAAATTTAAGGGTGTTGACGTTGGTCACACCTAATTTTGATTATGACAAATACTCTTTATACTAATGGTTGTACTAAGAATTGCATGTAGGTTCACCTTGTGCGTGCTTTAGGACTAAAAGACATATCATGATGGCATGTGGTGTTCCTACCGAAGAATGAAGATTTATGTGTTGTATTTTGTATTCATTAGTTTATTTCTTCATTCTAGGATGTAATTTATTATAAATTGTGCACTTGTATGGCCTGTAATAATTTGCATCATACATCATAGGTATATATGCTCAAAACGATCATAGCTAGTCCTTAGGTACCTACACTAAGAACACAAGTCCCCTACATCTCTTATCATAATCAGGGGAATCAAATTAAGGCTAAAATGAACTCAATGAAAAAAGTTGAGAGGGTTCGGGCGACTGAACCTATGCCATATAAAGTGGCTTGAGTGACCAAATAAGTAACCATGCTGACTTGGTTTTTAGGCACCTGAACCTATTTTGAACGTATCTTCCTCGGGCACCCGAAGCTATGTCAGAGAAATTTTCAACTACTCGGTCGACTGAACGATTACATTCAAAAGTAGGGTCGGGCGACCGAATTGCCTAGTTCGATTGACTGAACTGTGAGCCGCACAACCGAATTATCGAACAAATGCTACTGACTTTGTTTCAGCCGACCAACTCACCCTTCAGGCACCTGAACCTCTAAAAGTTGAATTTTTGACTGTATCTGTTCGGGAACCCGAACCTCGCGGGTTAAAATATTTTTTATCGAATTTTTAAATGGGGTAAAATGGGTTAATATTCTTAATGGTCTTTTAAACAAATTTAATTATACCTAGTGTGTCCGCAATTGTAAAAAATTCCTCCTTGCCTGTATATACCCATTCATTTATCATAATTAGCAAGGATTAGTAAACTTGATTAGGGAAAAATTCTCTCAGCATTCAAAATCCCTTATTAGCCAAATAATACTTCCAAACACCCACATACTCCTCATTCTTGATTTCTCTAAGCATTTTAAGTATTTTCTAAGGCTAGTGTGCTTAATCTTTGTAGCTAAAACTCTCATTTACATTATTGATTGATTGATTTTCTGAGAGAGTTTAGCATTAAAGTTCTTCCACCGATTTCATTTGATAAATCAAGTGTGGAAAGGCTTTGAAGGTTGTGGTTCCTGCATTGTAGTTGCAAGATACCTAAACCTAAATTTTGTGTGCAAAAATCCTTTTCAAAAATCTAGTACTTCAAACAACTCCAGTGTGCTTTGAATATTAGAATATATTATTGAGTTTGTTTGTTTGAACTTGCTTAGCATATTTTTGAAACCCTAATCTGATTTATGTTATTCACATAGTGAGTTTCAAATATTGCTTGAATATACACTCTAGATCTGAACTGGAAATCTATATGTGATTGAGTATTTAGCACACATTAGAGCACTGAGCATATTTACATATCATTCATGCTGCATTATTGACTGAGTTATATTGGTGCACACATCTGCTTGTCTAGAAGATAATTTTTGTGTACACATTTTATGCACATTGGTTGTATTCCAGGCGCAGGTCTGAAGAGGGAGACTAGCACTGTGGAATAGTCCCGGATTGGCTTAGACCCAGTTAGGAAAGCTAGGTGCGTCATCATGTTAAGGTGTGTTGATTGAGGTCAGCCCCTTGAATTGATCTGGTTGTATTAGGTACCGCTCCACCCGTTTAAGTAAGCATTATAATGGTAATCCTTGTGCTAATATGGCCATGGAGGGGATGTAGGCATAGTTGGCCGAACCCCGATAACATATCGTGCATGTTCTTTACATTTCCGCACTTTACCTTTATTGCACATATATGTTTATTTTTTGATTGTGTAGACTGACCTTAGGTTGGATTGTACTGTTGACAAAACCAGTAAACCTAGGAATAAATTTTAAATACCCAATTCACCCCCCTCTTGTGGTTGCACCAAATCTATCAATTGGTATCAGAGTCTCGTAACTTAGACTTAGATGTCATTTAATTAAAAGATCATGATGGCTCGTGTTAGTGCTTCCCCTTCGTGCGAGGGAAGACTGGTCACACACCTACCTGTATTCTATGGTGATAACTATGCTGTATGGAAATTCAGAATAACTGTGTATGTGAAAGTCTTAAATTGGAAATTTTGGAAAGTCATTGATCACGGTGATTGTGTGCCTATGAAATCTATTGGGTGTACTGATGTTCCTAAATCTGAGTGTGAAATGGATGATCATGATAGGAACTTAGTACAAGTAAATTTTGATGCCATGAATACCTTACTACTTGCTTTAGATTCTAATGTTTTATGTGAGATTATGGCTTGTAGTAGCACTAAGTAGATCTGGGATGAACTTGAGTAGAGATATGGTGCGTCCACGTAAAAGGAAGTCATCTCTCCGTGTGACTCAGGCTCCACTGATCTCAAGGGAGGTAACCAGTGCTATGTAGCTTTAACTAATGATGATGTTATCTCATTTCCCTCTATCTTAGTAGATAAATATGAACATGATTCATGTGCTAATTTGAATTTTGTATCCGATTATGAATCATATGATAGTAGTGATAGTGAAAGCACGCCTTCTTATGACGAACTGCAAGTTGAATACATTAAGACTCATAAGTTACTTGTAAAATCAAATAAGAAATACTCTGTGCTGAAAAACAAGTATGATGCATGCATTAAAGAATGTGACTCAAAAGCTCTTACAGAAAGAGAAAATAATTTGAAAATTAAAAGACTAGAAAGCAAGAATGAATCATTAGAAAAGGAGTTGATTGTTTTGAAATCTAAGGTTTCTAATGATGATAAAAAGAACCACTTGATTGCAGATCTTGAAAGTAAAACAAACAATATGTCTAAAGAACTTTTGAAACTTCAAAATGCTTGCAAAAATTTGGAGAACTCAAAAATTCAAGATCTAGAAAAGAAAATAAAAGACCAATCTAAGTTCATCTACACGTTCACTAGAGGTAAGGAAAACTTTGACAAATTGCTAGGTGCACAAAAGATGACCTTAGATAAGGAAGGTATAGGTTATAATGGGATTGAAAATAAGAAAAGAAAGAACCTATACATGGGGTACTTTGTAAAAGAATCAAATCATTATGCTAGTACCTCCTCTAGTCCATACACTCACACCACATGCATCTTATGTAAAAAGAAGGGGCACACAAAGTTTGATTGCCCATTTAAAAGAACAGATGTGAAACCTAAACAAGTATGGAAAATTAAGGAATTACCAAGTCCTAACCCATCGATAATAAAAGGGAGAAAATTGATATGGGTTGTTAAGAAAGAAAACTCCTTGAAATTCAAGGAAGAAGTTGTTCAAACGGGAATTACATGATCACACAATTCTTCCTTAGGAGTTAGGATTAGCTATAGGGGGTAGTATTCTCTAAAGGGTTAGGAAGTGGCTTGGGGCTGAAAATGTATAATCTTATAATATCCACTATTCAAATTATTACATACTGAATATTTTGAAGAATCGAGCCAATATGTGAATTCAAGTACATACCCAATCCGGACTTAATGAATATATTCATTGGCTATTTAATTAAAAATCCACTTCCAAATGGACATGGCTTGTCTGCCTTGTACTTAAATTTCAAATTGCCTAACTCAATCTTAACCATGAATATCTAAAGTTAAGCATATCTTGTCCATTGCACAAGTCAATGTTTCTTTAGGAAATGACTAACAATCTTGAACTCATCTTGAAGCCCTATCAATGCCCTAAGTCTTATAGATAAACCATAGGGACTCTAGCGTTGAAGAACTGGTCAAAATAAAACAAGTTGACCAATCTCAGGTGACCAAACCATACAGTGTATTCGCACTTCGGCCAACCAAACTTGTAGTCTGACCAGGCCATTGACCACCCTTCGGGCGGTTGAACGTTCATGTTCAAAACATCTTGGGCTGCTGAACTTGATTCGGGTCACTGAACTTATCTTCGGGTAACCAAATGAGGTTTTCAGGTGACCGGTTCAAATAGTTTAAATTCAATTCAGGCTGCCAACGCTCGAAAATACAAAATGGCGCCTCAAATTCAGCCGACCGAACCAGTGTTCGGGGCTACCAAAAAGACTTAGTGGGTGCACGTATTTAAAGTTGTTCGGGTGACCCAAACTTATCCTTAGGCACCAGAACCGTGCTAATATATATGGTTTTTCTCAAAAATAGGTTCATTTCTTCCCATAACCTTGAGAGCTTCCTCAGTTTTTCTCACACTTCAGCCTAACTTTCCTTGAGAGACTTTCATGGCTAGGGAATAGAGACGTGCCGCTGCGGGTGTTCCACTCGAACAGTGGTTTCCCACACCCGATCGGCGTATCAAGTATGAGAGAATTTTTCACCTTAAAGACCCCATCCTAGGAAAAATCTTAGATACTGAATTCATGCAACCCATTTCAACAATGTTCTAGACATGTTTTGGTATCAAGGGTGGTATGAATTCATCGCCTTCCAGCCTAAGGGGATGTACCTGTTACTCATCTGGCTATTCTATGCCAATCTTGCACAAGATGGTTAAGGCTACTACTCCAGAGTACTCGAGAAAGATCTCCATTTTGAAGATGCGTATCTGGCAGAGACATTTGAGATCTAGCGTGGCGACTTCATCTACCCTAATTCTTCCTCCACCTGGATAGGCAAGCTGGACTTCACGATGAATACCTTTGTCAATTTAGTTATGACGAATCCAATAGCTGATTTAACCCATACTCCCAGCTACAGATCCTTGACCCTAGAGGTAAAGGTGGTACACCACCTAATTTCTTATAATATATTGCCTAAGTCAGGATCGAGGGACCATGTATCCCATTTAGATTGTTTTGTGATGTGGTGCCTCTTCACTAGAAAGAAGTTCGATCTTCCCAGACTGATCCTATGGTGGATGTTCATTAAGACCGTAGGAAAGTGGATCATTCTACCCTACGGTGGCATTTTTTCTAGGATATTTGTTAAGGAAAAGCTTAATAGGTCGCCACTTGCCACCATCAAGAAAGTCAAGCCCTCTGACATCTTTAACTCTACCACAATAAAGTTGATGGGATATGAGCTCACTGGCAACATGTGGTTGCCCACTACACATGAGAGATGCCCGGGAGCTCAGGAGATCTTGCAGGAGCTGCCCCAACCACCATCTAGCACTGAGATCATGACAGCTATCACCAATCTCTCTGCATCGTTTCAGGATTTCTAAGTCTCCATGATTGAGTGGGCATCTTCATTGCAGGCTAGACTTGACTCCCTCTACAGCGAGTTCACCGAGTTCCAGACCGAGGTGCGGGCTAACTTTCATATCCTCGGTGAGCGGTTGAGAGAGATGAATGAAGAGGACATTGGGGAGGATGACCAAATGGAGTTGAGCAGTGAGGAGGGGGATGATGATCATGACGACAGGGAGACCTAGGAGTGCTTCTTGAGGATCCATTTCATCTTACTCCAGCTCTTTATTTGATCCACTTTTTTGTTTTACTTAGATACACTTTTATTTTTTCTGTAATTTATTTAAAACAACTTTTATCCTTGACGATCACACTCACCACACGCACACGCAGATACTATGATGTGATGATTGCATCTTGCTTATGACTATATATCTGATAGTACTTTGACTTGCATGTGTATTTTGGATGACTATTCTGTTGAAATGCATGATTAGTGTAGAATGCCTCCTGTATAGGCGGATGCAGTTGATGAGAATTGCCTGCTGGTAGATTTAGATTCTCGCATGCCTTAAAACTCTTGAGATACTGCTTGCTTGAGAATCATTTTTGTGCAAGTTAATTTTGGGAAATGTCATGTTTACAATTGACATGCTGCCGAATTTTCTGTACACATTTGCTCAAAAAGGCGGAAATGATTGAATATCTTGTGTGTCAGTGAAATTTAATCTTAGATTTTAAATATTTATGCTTGGCGTACTTGCTTTAAACTTTTGAATTCCTTGGAGCTGGTTGTGCATATATATTTAAAATGTTTTGATTTTGACAGGTTTTTATGGATTAATCACATTTTAGAACAAAATGCTGACAATTATTTGAAAATCATTGCACATAACTTTATATCATTTCTAAATGCTAAACTTCTTAGAACTTGAGTCGCATTTCTAAAATAATTTTTGAATTTTACTCAAGTTGATTCATAAAGAAGATGCATATTTTTAGTGGGAGTCACCTAACTTTAAAATCATTAGGGCCTAAGAAATAAAAAATGTATTATGCCTTCATTTATATATCTTTTGGAAAATACATTAACTAAGTGATTTCAATGTGCACATCTTGGTAAATCTTTTGATATCATGTTCATTTCAAAATTAACAATTGGTTTCAAAACAATATGACCTTATAACTAGTGGTCTTTTAATAGTTAGTATCTTCTCTGCCACATAGTTGTAACAATTGGTATCAGGCTCACATGTTTTCATTATACTATACCTTGTGGAAATGCATGTTTGTTTTGGCAACCAAAGATGATTATGATAAAATTAACTTTAAAATATTTTTTGAAAGGATGAGTAAAAACCAAATGAAAATTTAATCTTCATCCTTACATAATCATCCATTGGGGGAGTATAGATCATTACGATTATAGGTTTGCTGAATGCTTCTCCTGCTTCCTTGATGTACACTTTGTTTGGGTCCCTTAATTGAAATATGTTATATATTTTATGAAAACTCCAAATAGGTCACTTAGGTACAGGGTTATGATTGGGAATGATCTATTTTCAAATGGTATGCTACCGAATTTGTTCTTTCTTTTCCAATATACCTTCTGCATTTAAATGACATACTTTGCCTTCGCGCTTTATTGTTGAACCCTTTTTGTTATTTCCAAAAGGGGGAGAAAGGGCAAAAGTGGGTAAAACTGTGCGTAATTATGATAATGCTTAATCTTTTACTACCCATTACTTTAATTGTCTTTATGCATATAGTCAGGGGGCCTTTCTTGGCTGTACCCACTTTTGCATAAGGTATTTGTCATCATCAAAAGGGGGAGATTGTTGACGTTGGTCACACCCAGTTTTGATTATGATAAATACTCTTGGTACTAATGGTTGTATTGAGAATTGTATGCAGGTTCACCATGTGCACACTTTAGGACTAAAAGACATATCATGATGGCATGCGGTATTCGTACCGAAGAATGAAGATCTATGTGTTGTATTTTGTATTCATTAGTTTATTTCTTCATTCTGGGATGTAATTTATTATAAACTGTGCCTTTGTATGGACTGTAATAATTTGCATCATGCATAGTAGGTAGGTATGCTCAAAACGACCATAGTTGGTCCTTAGGTACCTACACTAAGAACACAAGTCCCCTACATCTCTTATCATAATCAGGGGAATCAAATTAAGGCTAAAATGAACTTAATGAGAAAAGTTGAGAGGGTTCAAGCGACCGAACCTATGTTGTCATGCCCCAAACCCGCAAATGGGTCCCAGGTGTGAATAAAGTAACCTAACCTGTCTCTGTATCAATTTAAACATACATGATACAATACTAAAAGAGGGTCCGACCCCGTGGGGTATACAAATGCCCTACAAGATACACATACACATCCATACTCATCAAATATGTAGCGAAAAATGTTCATTCTGTTCATACCGTATACCATACCAGAGTCTATACAAGTTAGGATATACGGTTCCAAAATTACGATATATACACTGGGTGTCTACAAAAACCATCACGACAACCCAGTTACAAAACTCATACCTAATCAAGTACTAATGACAGCTAAACGACACCCCCGCTTCTGGATGCTAGGATGCTAGTTTCCACTACCCGAAGGACCTGAAACATTTGCATATATATTCGGGGTGAGACACCTTTCACTAGGGAAGAAAGAAGGTTATATCAGTGTGTGACATACGAGTGTTATTTTATGTAAAACATAACATCCTACAATACGATACAGTTTGAAACATTTCCATACAATTCCATGCAGTTCTGGTATTTTCAAAAATCCATTCCAGTACATACGATACCAAACATACGGTCAGTGTCGTCACACTCAAGAAATCGCTACCCTATGATAACCGAAGCCTCACAACGATACGTTGCCAATATGGTGTAGCTCACACCCATCGATGACCAGTCGAAAATACATAAGCGATATTTCACATCCTCGGATATAAAGCCGAACACTCTCGCCACAGTAATGAACTGGTACTTGGCGTAGCGTACAGTAATTAGCTGCCACATAACTGTTTCAACATACGGTAATTAGCCGCCCTTAGCTGATTTCACAAAACCTGGAATCATTTTGGAACTCACGTTCTTATACTCATCAGCGTACAGTAATTAGCCGCCACTAGTTGTTTTACAAAATACCTGAAACATTTACATACAATCATACATTCCACACTTATTTGGTTTACACAAATCATATCGTTTTCCAGTT
Source organism: Malania oleifera (assembly GCF_029873635.1). Classification (NCBI taxonomy): domain Eukaryota; kingdom Viridiplantae; phylum Streptophyta; class Magnoliopsida; order Santalales; family Ximeniaceae; genus Malania; species Malania oleifera. Next base: position 205,785 of record NW_026652162.1, read on the forward strand.
CAAAAATACAGTTTTATACAAATATGGATTACGGTCATCTCAATAAAATACAGTTTAAATAAAACAAACGATTTTCCAAACAAAGTAGAGATGATACCCGAAATCCCTAATTTCCTGAAAATTGTAACCCAAAAATCCTATATTTTCACCTGATAGATTTCCCCAAATAAGTAGCCAAAACATACATACGATCGTAACCTATAGGTTTACCGATCCCGATTTTGAAAATAAACTGATATAAACAGAATCCCCTTACCTTAACCCAAAATCCAACTACGAACTCTACAGTCTCCAAAACTACGAACTGAGACTCCAAAACCTATAAGCCACAGAACAAAACATGCTTACAATTCCTACTACCATACGTATTCCAAACAGAAATGAAAACCAAGCCTTACCTCAATTTTGAGTCGAAACCCGAAAATGCTCGAAACGAGGTTCCGATTCACGATCCTCGAAGAGAATCCTCCTCTGATCTACGCGGTAACATCGGATTAATGAATCAGGTGACAAACGACGAAGAAATCGAAGAGAGAGAGAGAGAGAGAGAGAGAGAGAGAGAGAGAGAGAGAGAGAGAGAGAGAGAGAGAGAGAGAGAGAGAGAGAGAGAGAAGAAAACTTGCTAACTTAGCAAGGAAGCAAGCTCCAAGATCTTTATAGCCCCTTCGACTCAGGCGGATTCATTGACGGGATGACATCCTCGTCGACAAGTCCACGAGGGAGTTTGTCGACGAGACGGTGGCCTCGTCGACGAGCTTGATATTTCAAATTTCCCAAAACCTTGCGGCTTCTCCTCGTCGACAAGCCTCTGAATTTCATCGACGAGGGATAGAAGGGACTTCATCAACAAACTCTGGCTTCATTGATGAAGCCTACCCAATTACCATGCTACCCTTCTTTTACTTATTAGATCCATTTATCATGGTTCGGGTTCTCACAACCTCCCCTCCTTACAAAAATTTCATCCTCGAAATTTTCAATCTCTCATTTACGAACTTAACTACATAACCAAACACATATGCTCGACTCTAGAAAGGACTGGCGGCCATTTATACGTAGTCCCGTCACTAAACATACATACATACACACCCTCACTTATGGCAGAGGAATACCATGGTTACATTCATACATACATCATCTCGGGAGTTCACAATAACACATTCCAAGAGATTAACCATATTAAACTACTACGATAACAGGTACTACATACATACGTACCCATACCGACCTTGCTATCAAGACTACTACTCAAATCAACTGCAGATACTTATGGCATATCTTTGCTTCTATATCCCAAGAAGCTTTCTCGACCTCATGATTCTACCACAATACCTTTACTAACGGTATTTCCTTGGTACGCAACTTCTGAACTTTATGGTACAGAATATGAATAGGTACCTCCTCATACTCCAAAGCATCCCCAAGCTCTAAGGACTCATAACTAATAACATGCGATGGATCCGACACGTACCTCCTCAACATAGATACGTGAAACACATCGTGGATCCTCGAGAGTGCTGAGGGTAGTGCAATCCTGTAGGCTATCGGACCCACTCGTTCAAGAACCTTGAATAGCCCGATATACCTTGGGCTCAGCTTGCCCTTCTTCCCGAATCTCATCACTCCTTTCATCAGAGTGATTCGTAGAAATACCTTACCCCCCACCTCGAATTCCAACTCACGGTGGCGAACATCCGCATAACTCTTCTGCTGACTCTGAGCCGATTTAATCCTATATCAGATCAAACCTACCTTCTCAGACGTCTGCTGCATGAGTTTAGATCCTAAAACTTGATGTTCACCCACTTCATCCCAATATAGAGGATACTAACACCTCCGACCATACAAAGCCTCGAACGATGCCATCCCAATACTAGCTTGGAAGCTATTGTTATAGGCAAACTCCACCAATGGTAGAAACCGAATCCAACTACCATCGAAGTTTAATACACAGGCCCGTAACATATCCTCTAAGATCTGTATCGTCCTCTCCGACTGTCCATTAGTCTGGGGGTGGAACTTTGTACTAAAAGTAAGCTTCGTCCCCAGTGCTTCCTGCAAGCTCTTCCAGAATAAAGAGGTAAACCTCGGATCCCGATCTGAAACAATGGACACAGGTACTCCGTGCATTTTGACTATCTCCTGCACGTACAAGTCTACTAGCCTACTCAAAGGGTAGATAACCTTCATCGATACGAAGTGAGCAGATTTCGACAATCTATCCACGATCACCCAAATAGCATTCTGCCTGTGAAGTGCTGGTGGCAATTTGGTGACAAAATCCATGGAAATGTGCTCCAATTTCCACTTCAAAATAGCCAAGGGCTGCAATGGCCTCGCCGGCCTCTAATGTTCAGTTTTCACCTACTAACACGTCAGATACTGCTCTATGAACCGGGCAATCTCCCTTTTCATACGACTCCACCAAAAAGACTCGCACAAATCCTAATACATCTTCGTACTACCCAAATGTACCGTATATAAAGAATGATGCGCTTCCTCCAGAATTGTCTTTCTGATCTCATCGCCGTTCGGAACACATAGCCTAGTTCCAAACCTCAACACACCTCCCTTATAGATGTTAAAATCCACAGTCAATCCCTGCTGCACTTTCTCCACAGTCTCAGCTAACTCTGCATCATTAGTCTGCACGGCTTTAATACGCTCGAACAAAGTCGACTAGATCACCAAGCTAGCAAAGAAAGCCTGATGATCACCAGACACCAATTCAATGCCAAGGCTTTCCAGTTCCCATCTGATATGATGTTGAGCTACAATTGCAGATACTGCCACATGCTCTGACTTCCGACTCAACGCATCGACTACCACGTTGGCTTTTCCCGGATGATAACTGATGGTGCAATCGCAGTCTTTGATTAGCTCAAGCCACCTCCTCTGCCTCATATTCAAATTCTTCTATGTGAAAAAGTATTTGAGGCTTTTGTGATCAGTGAAAATCTCACACTAAACACCATACAGGTAGTGTCGCCAAATATTCAACGCATATACCACAGCAACTAATTTCAGATCATGCGTAGGGTAATTCTTCTCATACTCCTTGAGCTGCCGAAAAGCATAAGCAATTACCTTACCCTGTTGCATAAGCACACATCCCAAATCCTTCAGAGATGCATCGCCACAAAACTGCCATTCCTCGAAGGAATGGTCAATACCGAAGCAATAACCAATCACTGTTTCAACTCTTGGAAACACTGCTAGCAATCCTTGATCCAGTCATACTTCACACCCTTCATGATCAATCGTGTTAGAGGTCCAAACAACTTAGAGAAACCCTCCATGAATCAACGATAATAACCCGCAAATCCAAGGAAACTCTGAACCTCCTATACACTCTTCGATCTTACCTAGTCGACCACAGCTTTGATCTTGCTAGGATCAACAGAGATACCGCCCTTAGACCATACATGTCCTAAGAATGAGACCTAATTCAACCAGAACTCACACTTCTTCATCTTGGCATACAGCTTCCTTTCTTGCAGAATATGTAACACCAACCTCAAATGATTCTCATGCTCTTCCGAACTCCTCGAGTATACTAGAACATCGTCGATAAACACCACCAAGTACTCATGGAAAACCTTGTTCATCAGGTCCATGAATACTCTTGGAGCATTGTTCAATCCAAATAGCATAACCAAGAAGTCATAGTGGTCGTATCTAGTTTGGAAAGCAATCTTCGCAACATCCTCAGGTCGAACCCTCACCTGATGATACCCTGACCGCAAATCGATTTTTGAAAAGACTTGTGTTCCCTGCAGCTGGTCAAAGAGATCATCAATACGAGGCAACAGGTAACGGTTCTTCATAATTACCTTGTTGATCTCGTGGTAATCAATGCATATGCGCATCAATCCTTTCTTCTTCTTCACTAACAAAACTGGAGCTCCCCAAGGCGAAACACTAGGTTGAATAAAACCCTTGTACAGTAGTTCCTGCAACTACTCCTTCAACTCTCTAAGTACTGTTGGAGACATCCGGTACGGAGCTTTAGAGATAGGTGCCTTGCCAGGCAGTAACTCTATCGCAACTCCACCTCATGATGAGGTAAACCAGGTAAGTATTCTGGAAACAGATCCTGGAATTCGTTAACCACTCGAATATCCTTGAGCTTCAACTCATCTCCCGGTGGTCCCTTTATGTAAGCTAGGTACCCCTGATATCCGTCCAAGAGTAACCTCCTCACCTGCAATGCCGACAGTATCTGTGGCATCAAGCGCACACACGATCCCATGAACTCATACTCTTGCTCCCCAAGAGGTCTAAACACCACTACCTTCCTACGACAAACGATCACAGCATAACTGGAGGACAATTAATCTATCCCCAGTATAACATCAAACCTAGACATGCCATAAACTACAAGATTCACCGGCAGCAGCCTTCCCTGAATAATAACTGGGTAGTTTTCTAACATCCTACTATAGGTCATTACACTCCTAGATGGTGTAGCCTCTGATAACCATCTATTCATCACTTGGGCTTTAACACCACACAAATTCACAAAACTAGCAGATATAAACGAATGGGTTGCTCCCGAATCAAAAAAACCACAGCTCTATTCAAAAGTAATAACATGGTACCTGACATCTCATTCCCAGCGCATTTCGTATCTGCTGGAGTAAGGGAGTACACCTTGACGGAGCCGTGTTCGCCTAGTAGTTTCCTCGAGGCTTTTGATTACTTTTATGGTTCTGGCTCTCAGTAGGCATAACTCTTCTCTGTTCCTGAGAGTTCCATGACATGTGACCTGGCTTGCCACAGTTGTAGCAGTTACTCCAGAACGGCTAACACTCGCCATCGTGCCATTTACAGCACTTGGTGCACGACGCGGAGGATGGATCCCCCTGAGAACTCTGCCCCTCGGTAACCTACTGATAACCCGAACTGTAGTTCTTCTTCTTCTTCCACTATCTTGGTCGAGGATCAATCTGAGATCCATAAGGTACTAGCCTCTTCCTCTGTTCTAGCACCCCCTCATCACCCTAGAGGTCAGCCTCAACTATGGTGGTTTTATCCACCAAGACAAAGAAATCATGGATTTGCAGCATCCCCACAAGCCGACAGATGTCTTTCCTCAGACCCTTCTTAAATCTCCGAGCCTTCTCAAACTCGTTCGGAACCAAGTATGGCACGAAGCGCGATAGCTTGATATACCTGGCGGTATACTTCTGCACCGTCAGCGCTCCCTACATCAGGCCTGAAAACTCATCGGCCTTCGCATCCCGAGTGGAGACCAGGAAGTATCTCTCGAAGAATACCTTATTGAAATGGTCCCACGTCATACTCGATGGACCAGCTCTCTGCCTATCAAGCATACTTACCACCGTCCACCATCACCCAGCCTCCCTAGATAGCTAAAAGGTAGCATAGAGGACCCTCTGGCAATCTGAGCAGTGAAGGACTTCTAGAATCCTATTGGTCTTTTCGACCTAGTCCTCTACTATAATTGAATCAGATCCTCCCAAAAACATCGGAGGATGCATACAGGTGAACCTCTCGATTGAACAACCCGTAGCTATAGGAGAGTGCTCACACCTCCTAACACTCCTCCCGATCTCCTACATAACCTGCCTCATCAAACACCGAGGCATAGAGGGAGACTCATCACTCGCAGTCCCCTCAAAGCCATTATCCAAGTTGTTATCCTTGGGCTCCATTCTGAAAATAGAATAGGAATTGGTTAGAATTCCTATATCGTAAACAGTTAACACAGTCATTAATGCTAATCATGTCAACTATTACTCTCACGGGTCCAGGTATGTCCTATCACACCGAAACAAATCCATCAATGGTTTGTTGTGATCTTTCTAAAATCGTCATTCCAAGAAGGACACAGAACAACGCCAATGAGTCCCCATTTAGAAACATGACAACCCTTGACCTACTCTACCCATTTCCTATATTCGATACCCCGGTATGTACATTTAACTACACCTAACCATGTCTACAAGACTTAGCAACCTGGTTAGTTCTGATACCAAGCTGTCACGCCCCGAACCCGTAGATGGGTCCCATGTGTGAATAAAGTAACCTAACCTGTCTCTGTATCAACTTAAACATACATGATACAACACTAAAAGAGGGTCCGACCCCGTGGGGTATATGGATGCCCTACAACATACACATACACATCCATACTCATCAAATACGCAGCAAAAAATGTTCATTCTATTCATACCATATACTATACCAGAGTTTATACAAGCTAGGATATACATTTCCAGAATTATGATACATACACCGGGTGTCTACAAAAACCATCACGACAACCCAATTACAAAACTCATACCTAATCAAGTACTAATGGTAGCTAAATGACACCCCCGCTTCCGAATGCTAGGATGCTAGTTTCAACTACCCAAAGGACCTGAAAACATTTGTATATACATACGGGATGAGACAACTCTCAGTAAGGAAGAAAGCAGGTTATATCAGTGTGTGGCATACGAGTGTTATTTTATGAAAAACATAACACCCTACAATACGATACAATTCGAAACATTTACATATAGTTCCATACAGTTTCAGTATTTTCACAAATCCATTCCAGTACATACGATACCAAACATACGGTCAGTGTCGTCACACTTAAGCAATCGCTACCCTGTGATAATCGAAGCCTCACAGCCGTATGTCGCCAATACGGTGTAGCTCTCACCCATCGGTGACCAGTTGAAAATACATAGGCGATATTTCACACCCTTGGATATAGAGTTGGATACTCTCACCCATGGTAATGAACTAGTACATGGCGCAGCGTATGGTAATTAGCCGCCACATAACTGTTTCAGCATACGGTAATTAGCCGCCCCTAGTTGATTTCACAAAACTTGGAATTATTTTGGAACTCATGTTCCTATAATCATCAGCGTATGGTAATTAGCCACCATTAGTTGTTTTACAAAATACCTGGAACATTTACATACAACCATACATCCACACTTATTTGGTATACACAAATCATATCGTTTTCCAATTCAAGATTACAGTTTTATACAAATATGGAGTACGATCATCTCAATAATATAGTTTAAATAAAACAAATAAACAAAGTAGAGATGAGACCCGAAATCCCCAATTTTTCCAAAAACTGTAACCCAAAAATCCCGTATTTTCACCCGATAGATTTTCCCAAATAAGTAGCCAAAACATACATACGATCGTAACCTACAGGTTTACCGATCCCGATTTCGAAAATAAATTGATATAAACAGAATCCCCTTACCTTAACCCGAAATCCAACAATGAACTCTACGGTCCCCAAAACTACGAACCAAAACTCCAAAACTATAAACCACAAAACAAAACATGCTTACAATTCGTACTACTATACGTATTCCGAACATAAACAAAAACCAAGCCTTACCTCAATTTTGAGTTGAAACCCGAAAATGCTCAAAATGAGGTTCTGATCCATGATCCTCGAAGTGAATCCTCCCCTAATCTATGCAGTAATGTCGGATTAACGAATTAGGCAATGAACGGTGAAAAAATCGAAGAGAGAGAGAGAGAGAGAGAGAGAGAGAGAGAGAGAGAGAGAGAGACCTCCGAATTCTAGATAGAGAGAGAGAGAGAGAGAGAGAAAGAGAGAGAGAGAGAGAGAGAAAGAAAGAGGAAAACTTGCTAACTTAGCAAGGAAGAAAGCTCCAAGATCTTTATAGCCCCTTTGAATCGGCGGATTCGTCGACAAGAGGACGTCCTCGTCGATGAGTCCACCAGGGAGTTCTTCGATGAAACAAAGGCCTCGTCGACAAGCCTGATATTTTGAATTTCCCAAAACCTTGCAGCTTCTCCTTATTGATGAGCCTCTGAATTTCATCGACGAGGGATAGAAGGGCCTTCGTCGATGAACTCTAGCTTCATCGACAAAGCATACCCAATCACCATGCTACCCTTCTTTTACTTATTAAATCCTTTTATCACGGTTCGGGTTCTTACGTATGCTATATAAAGTGGCTCACGTGACCGAACAAGTTTGGTTTTCGGGCACCCGAACCTGTTTTGAACGTATCTTCCTCAGGCACCAGAAGCTATGTCAGAGCATTTTTCAACTAATCGGGGGACCGAATGATTACGTTCAAAAGTAGGGTCGGGCAACCGAATTGCCGGGTTCAGTTAACCAACCTGTGAGCTGGGCACCCGAATTATCGAACAAATGCTACTAACTTTGTTTCAGCCGACCGACTCACCCTTTAGGCACCTGAAGCTTTAAAAGTTGAATTATTAACTGTGTCTGTTCGGGCACCCGAACCTATAGCCGGGCACCCGAACCTCACGGGTTAAAATATTTTTTACCAAATTTTTAAATAGGGTAAAATGTGTTAATATTCTTAATGGTATTTTCAACAAATTTAATTATACCCAGTGTGTCCCCAATGGTCAAGAATTCATCCTTGCCTATATATATTCATTCATTTATCATAATTAGTAAGGATTAGCAAACTTGATTAGGGAAAAATTCTCTTTACATTCAACATCCATTATTAACCAAATAATACTTCCAAACACCCACAAACTCCTCATTCTTGATTCCTCTAAGCATTGTGAGTATTTTCTAATGCTAGTGTGCTTAATCTTTGTAGCTAAAACTCTCATTTACATTAATGTTTGATTGATATTCTGAGAGAGTTTAGCATTAAAGTTCTTCCACCAATTTCATTTGATAAATCAAGTGTGGAAAGGCTTTGAGGGTTGGGTTCTTGCATTGTAGTTGCAAGATACCTAAACCTAGATTTTGTGTGCAAAAATTCTTTTCAAAAAGCTAGTACTTCAAACAACTCCAGTGTGCTTTGAATATTAGAATATATTATTAAGTTTGTTTGTTTGAACTTGCTTAGCATATTTTTGAAACCTTGATATGATTTGTGTTATTCACATAGTGTGTTTCAAATATTTCTTGAATATACACTTTAGATCTCAACTGGAAATCTATACTTGATTGAGTGTTTAGCACATATTAGAGCACTGAGCATATTTATATATCATTTGTGCTTGCATTATTGATTGAGCTATATTGGTGCACACATTTACTTGTCTAGAAGCGAATTTCTGTGTACACATTTTATGCACATTGGTGTTATTCCAAGCATGGGCTTGAAGAGGAAGAATAGCCCTATGGAATAGTCCCGGATTGGCTTAGACCCGATTAGGAAAGCTAGGTGTGTCATCCTGTTAAAGCGTGTTGGTTGAGGTCAACCCCTTGAATTGACCTGGTTGTATTAGGTGTTGCTCCATCCGTTTAAGTGAGCATTATAGCGGTAATCCTTGTGCTGGTGTGGCCAAGGCGGGGATGTAGGCACAGTTAGCTGAACCCTGATAACATATCGTGCATGTTCTTTACATTTCTGCACTTTACCTTTATTGCACGTGTATGTTTATTTTTTGATTGTGTAGACTGACCCTAGGTTGGATTGTACTATTGACAAAACCAATAAACCTAGGAATAAATTTTAAATACCTAATTCAACCCCCCCCTCTTGGGGTTGCACCAAATCTATCAAAGGGTGTTGCGATTGGATAGAAACAATTTGGTAGGAAAAATACCAAGTTCCATGGGTTTTATAACTTCTCCCTCGTGGTTACACTTGCGCAAGAATAAGCTCTCTGGAAACTTGCCTCCACCAACTAAAAATTGTCATTATTTACAAGTTTTGGATCTTAGTGAAAATAATTTTTTTTGGAAAAATACCATTCTGGATGGGAAAAAGTCTTTCCAACCTTCAAGTCCTTGCTCTTCGTTTAAATAATTTGAATGAAACTATTCCCACCCAACTCTATCATCTTTATTCTCTTCAAATCTTGGACCTTGCAAATAATAGTCTCTCTGGAACCATTCCAAAATGCCTTGGTAACTATAGTGCAATGATAAACAAACCACATTTTTTTAATCAATTTTTGTACAATGCTAAAAGCAGAAACTTGGAGAAGATGCCACTTGTGCTAAAGCAATTTATGTATGAATTTAGCAATTCTCTCGAGAAATTAACAAGCATTGACCTTTCATGCAACAACTTATATGGAGAGATCCCTATAGAATTAACCCACCTCAAAGGTTTGTTATCTCTAAACTTGTCCATAAACAGACTTCAAGGAAGAATACCTGAGATGATCGGCAACATTGCGTTCACTGGAGTCTATTAATTTATCAATGAATAAATTTTCAAGCATAATTCCTCAAAGTATGTCAAATTTAACATTCTTGGAATATTTAAATTTGTAATACAACAACTTCTTAGGTAGAATTCCATTGGGCACCTAGATCCAAAGCTTCAGTCCGCTTAGTTTCACTAGCAACCATGACCTCTGTGGTCCACCACTTGCTGAATGCAAAAAAAATGAAATGCCTCTAGTTTCAAAACCAAATAGCGACAATGAAGGAGATGGATGGATTGATATGAGGTGGTTCTATTTGGGCATGCCGTTCGGGTTTGCTGTGGGTTTTTGGGCTGTTTTGGGTCCTTTAATGTTGAACAAGGCTTGGAGATTGACCTTTCTCAATTTTTGGATGAGTTGAAATATAAGTTGTGTAGGTGTTATTTTTCAGGTAATTGTATGTAAATGTTTAGCTCATAATTGTATGTAAATGTTTAGGTTGTTTTAGTTGGTTATTGATACAGGTTTTGTTAGACTTGTTTTGGTTTTGGTGCCGGTTTGTTAGTTATTTGTAATTCCCTTGTGACATATTTATAACTACGGTTTTCTTCTGTCATAAGTGAGAGCTATCAAGAAAGTTAGATTTTTCGTTAATATATAATACTACTTTTGCAATTTTTAAAATTTCTCATCATATAAATTATAACTCCACATACTACTAAAAAGATGACATCATAGATTTATTTATTGTATGTTTGACTATTACATCTATCAATAAGACTATTGTGTGTCACCAAGCCATTAGCAACACCAGACTAGGTGGGCACACATATGCTTTTTAGATGTGATTGACATTTGTACTTTTTAATTAATTTTCATAAATTCATGGACGGATCATCATGTTTGCTTAATTCCTTTTCAAATATCTTAACCTAAATTGAAAAGCGGTAGCAGTCAACATATATAAACCTAAAAAATAAAAATAAAAGTAGAACATAATACATACAAATTTCAATTCAAAACCCATTATATCTAACTATTCATTTTTTGTCATTAATATCTTATAAAATATGTAACATTAACAAATTATTTAGACAATTAGAAGGAATGGTGTCTTTTCACTTTAAATGAGTCATTGGCAAAATTAGATAGCATTTGGAAATAAGAATTTGTGTCAATTTTATAAATACTTTTAGTATAATTTTATTCTAAGTTTTTTGCAAATCCACACAAAATATAAATTTGAGGTCCAAAGTCTATGCTCCTAAATACAGGGTATGTAGTTACCTACTTTTTTGGAGTCTAATATTTCTTTAATATTTCTTGGCAGAAATTTATTATTCTCCTTAAATTTTTCATAGGACTAAAACTCAAAAACTAGTTGCGGATGTCAAATACTTATCCGCACCACTTCTCTGTAATAAAGCTCTAACGATGTGAGGAGAATATAGAGGCAATGCTGACTGGACGGTGTCAACTTGGTACTCATGACCTGGGTGATGCAGTGAGGAAATTGTACCTTACAATTATGCCCGTGGCAGTGTCGCTTTTGGACAGGAATTATTTGGTAGGATAATTAATTAATATTTTATTTATTTATTTTTAGTAAATGATGGCACCTCTTATCTTTTACTTTTATTTCTTAATTTTTCTTTTTACAAGCAAAAAGGTAAAGAAAGATGGTGTCGTGGTATCGAATCTCTCTTTATGATTATTTTTTAAACTTTGTAAAATCTCAAAATATAAGAAATTATAATTTAAAGTATAACATTAAAAATTAAAACACATTAATTTTGTGAACATCTTAAAAGAGTGCATACTATGCAGCATCTTGTGCGTCGGATGATTTGTTCCAACTATCATGAAATAGGTATTGAATAACTATTTTCAAATCTCATCACGAGAATATTTACTCTTATCTTATTTCACATTGGTTAAAATTATATTCACTTGAACATGAATGGTCTTTTGTTGAATAAATGATACTACATTTTAAAAACTCTTCTATGTTATCGAAAAAAAAAAAAACTTCTACCTTCTTTATACATGATTTATTTTATTTCATTATATTTCATCTTACCAACCAATCATAAAATAGAGGTGCTAGACATTTTCAGGTACCATGTGCTTGTCCTCCAAACATGGACTCTACATGTCAATTCTGAAAAATCTAGGTTTTTTCTACTTTGTTTGAAAAATTGAGCTTTGAAAGGCCTAAAGCTAAGTTCATAAAGGCAAAATTAAAGTGATGACATAAGTAGTTTTTTTGTTACACATAACAACCTTCTAAGAACCAATCTAAATACATATTTATGTAAGCTTGAATTTCAATTCTTTGTTTAATTTTTGATATAATTGTGCATTGTATTTTTAAAATTCATAAAAATTTAAATTTAAGGTCGAAATTCTTATTCTCTAAACATAACTGTTAATATTTTTTTATAATTTGAGTTCTTTGAATAGTAGATTGAGCTAATATTGTTACTGAATAGAAATTATTTAAATTGTACCAGTTGTAATTTAATATCTGAAAAATTATAATGCATACAAGCTTAAGTTTGTCAATTATTTCAATAACATGATATTTGAATTAATGGTGAAGACAACTGAGCTATAATGAGAAAGATTCATACTTCACTATCTTCGAATATGTTAGTGAACAAATACTAATGAATGATGCAGTATGGCCCCATTTGGAACTCATAAAATATTATGGAAAGGAAAAAAATAAATAAATAAAAAGGAATCCTCATTTTCATGCTTGGTTATCGAGGAAAATGAGAAAAAAATTAAAAAGATATCAAATTTTTAAACAAAAATTTATTTTTACATATCAATAATATTTTATTTTATTTTTAAATTTTTTAGACATATTAAAACAAACTTTCATTTTTAGTAGTATTTAATGAAGAAAGAAAATATAAGGAAAAGTAAGTTTCCTCCTTATTTTTCTTTTCTTTTCTTTCCCCACATAAAAAGTTTGATCCAAACTAACCGTATAAGAATCCTCCATTTATGCATAGTCGATATTCAACAACTCTAACACATAATTCCACTAAGATCTCAAATTCAAACAGCCACTTTACTCGTTTCTATGGCAACCATAAGCCTTATGGTCTTTCACTTTTAAATAACAAAAAAGAAAAAAAAAAATCATTACACTAACTTAACTATCAAGTAGCGTCTAGCTCATAAAATGTCCATTACTCATTAAAAAATACATATTATTTCTAATATGCAATGAAACAAAAATGAAAATTCTTATGTTAATATCTAGACAAAATCATTTCTTATATTTTGTAAATTATAAATTTATTTTTTTTATTTTTTTATCAAAAGTCTTACAATTCCAAAGTTGCAGGATAAAAGACAATCCATATCTTATTCTATCCATTTTTCGCCCCTCATTTAAAGTCAATAATTCTTTACTTAACTATTGAAATTTCTCATAAGGGCATTAATAATTTTTTCATTACCATCCATTTGCCACCTAATTTTCTTCTTTTATATAATACAAAGCTTCAGCCATGTGCTATGTGCATATAGAGATATTTTTAGAATTTAATTTAACATCAATTTATTAATTTTTATTTTTCAGAGAAAAATAATGAAAATATTTGAAAATGACAGCCAAAAGTTTGTCTGCAAGGAAATATAAATTCATAGATATAATTTTAGACATTTATTCTTATTTATATGCATTCATTACTATTTGAAAATACATATAACATGTACTGAAAGATAATTTAAAACAAAAAATAATTAAAAATGTATACAATTGTGAGTTTTTATAATTGGTAATAAAAATATACAATAATTATTTAAATCTTATAAATAACATTTCCCAAACCAAACAAAAAATCTAAGACCATAAGATGGAATCAAATCTAATTAAGCATTTCTCCAAAGAAGGCTCCTTTTTACATTTTGAGTTTTCAAAATTATATTTTAGATAGAAAATGACTTAAATTTATCTTTTATTAAACAAATTAAGTGTTATCTATTACTTAAATAAGCCCAATATTACCGCATCGTATAAAAAACGAGACAATAAATGCTTTTGAACCAAGAAATTCTTCATCCCTGCACCCTTCTCTTCCACTTCCCTCCTACCAAACATAGGGCATTAAAACTCATGCATCTTATTGAGGAAGCCAGTGTCATCAACATTAATCCTAAAAAATTGCACTAACTGGATTTTTCTCAAGGAGCCTAAACTCACAAGCCAATCTCTGGATCACATAACGCAGTAATTCACACACGAGCACCTTCACATAACACAGTATAAATTTCATATATAAGGAAGTTTTGTTTAGTGAAGCACAACTCATAATCCAAACCAAAAAAGTAGATACATGTCACGGAAAAATTTGTTCAAAGCAGCATCACCGTCTAACTTTTCATCTTTCTCCTGGAAATTCAAAACCACCAGAATATCATGGCTCAGCCTTTCTACACGGGTAATAAGTATGGAAGAAAGGGTAATAGCAAAGCTTTTTTAAGTTGCAGGCAAACCTCCTTCTTCACTTGAGCTTCCAACTTGTCCCAATCTACTGATCTTAGTTTTGAGGTTGGATATGCAGGTCGATTGGTGCCCTTAAAATCCATCAGAGAAATAATCAATAAAGCATTCAGTACAAAGAATATATGCTCAATAAAATAAAATAAAAGGTAGCCCGGTGCACAAAGCTCCCACGTATGCAGGGTCCGGGGAAGGGGCAGACCACAATGGGTGTATAGTACGCAGTCTTACCTTGCATTTTCGCGAGAGGCTGTTTCCACGCCTCGAACCCGTGACCTCCAGGTCACACGGCGACAACCTTACCGTTGCGCCTAAACTCCCCTTCTAATATATGCTCAATATGTTTATAAAATGTCCAGGCCACCAAATCTAATCAATTTGTCCCAATATGTCTCACAAACGTATTTCATCCTTGAAATTTTTATATTCATCTATTATGAGAAACGACACTTATGTGCACACATAGATGTAGAGAATTGGGGTTCAAGGTTGTCAAAAACTTAGAATTGCATGTTTCACAATTCAAGCTGTGCATCTCTTTAGTCAATTTTGGCTCTACTTGTGTTTCTTCAAGGGGTGCAGGGGGAAGATAACGGATCATTATAAGCATGCTAATGCTAATAAGGGTGGGAATAGGTTCAGAGGACAATAATTACTAGGTCAAAAAAACATTGGGGTGGTATAATTTGAATGAAAAATCATCTTGCTGCAAAAAATGGTAAAAGTTCCAGAAATGGAAACATCGATGTACATAAGTTTTAGAATCATGAAAACCAATAACGACGGTGATATGTAACATGTGGGCCCAAAATTGGAACAATGGACATCTTTCTTACAAAGAAGGACAAACAACTATAGATGAAATGGTAATGCAGAGAACCAAAACTAAAAGACATCAATTGATAGCATCTGTGGCCATGCTCTACCATTTAATTTGGTCAACATTCCCTTAGTTATCCAGATTTTAAAGCCTCCAAGCAGATATAGTAGGTGCCTGAAGCCTCCTTATCATGAAGCAAAGGATGTCTCATTTGAAGAGAGGAGTTGATCTCATATAACTCTTGTTCATTCAAATTAAAATATTAAAAAAAAAAAAAAAAAAGGAAAAACGAGCTGCACATTAATGTCTGACAAGTGGACCAAGGGCAAAAGGAAATCACTCAGAAATTTTGTTTGAAGTTTCAAGTGGCACAGCTAATTTCCATAAGTGATATGTTGATACTTCAGAATTGATTTGAGTTGCTCAATGGCATGATAAAGGAGATTGAAGAAGAACATGGTAGTGGGAATCTATAATGCCGCTGCTTCTATAGCGACAGTAGGATATTGGAAGAGGCAGAAAGAATTTAATTTAGTCCCATTGTGCAGCTCATCAGTCTGATTTGATGCTTGCATCATATCCTCTATGCCAAGAAGAAGGTGGGAGAATCATGGTCTTTATCTATGGGAATATATGGATATGGGTACTTCAGTTGTATACAACAATATTTTAAAGGTCAAAGGTGTTGAGCTTTAGCCCTTATGAGCAAGGTGTAAGCATTAAGGCTGTGACGCATAAGATTTTGAGAATTTTATTATTTTGACAAAAATATGTGAAGGAATTACACATTTTTTAAACTAAATAAAAATTAAGAAAATTATATAAAAATAAAATATAAACGGTAAGCTACCTTTTAGCCATTCAAAAATACTAACTTGACTTCATTAAGTAAATCATGGCATGATAAGTTTGTAACATTACAAAGTTAAAATTGTTTTCAACATCTAAGATGCAGCTGTCAATTATTTTAGAAAGGACTAGTATCAAGAATTGTAGGGATTAACTCATATCAGGGCATTCCATTCGTATAAACATGTATTTACAATTTTCTATTTCACAAATGAACCTACCTGATGCCACATTTATCCTCTCTGTAACTGAATTTTCTTTGCAGAATTCAAGAGACGTCCAGTTAATTGCCTCAGCTTTTGTGATACGAATTTCAACTTTGGTAAACGAGACATCATATCTGCACTTTGCAGGTATTATCTGTTTGGCAAAAACAATGAAAAATAGTATTAACATCCGAGTGGCATGAACTAGGTTGCCTGCAGCACTACAGCAAGATGTCAAGTCAACTACTTCAAAGCACATACAATTTCATATTTCACTTGTTTAACCAAATATTTAAAACAGATAATGATGTAAAATAAAAATAAATTCCTCTTGAGAATGAAGGAAAATGATACCCAATGGTTTCTATCAGTTACTTGCGAAAAATATGCTACCCATATTAAAAAAATGACTATTTTATACAAAATTTTGCACAAAATAGAAGATATCAAATAAAGATTACAACCATACCAACGAATGAGCAATTTGAAGCCAATTAATACCCCTACCAGACGAGCATAAACACAGGTTCTAAACAAATGGAGTTTCCAATCAATATGAAGTTCACATCACCTTTCCAAATAATCGAGGCTGAAAATGCTACGGATTCTCACCCGGAACATCAATGCCAACACTCAACAGCAGAGCAGATAGAAGAAATTAGAGGGGCAGCACCCGTGTAGGATGGTGGGGAGAGGTAACCCCCAGTAAGCTCACCTACTTCTGCCAAATATAACCTTAAAACCAAAAATGCAAAAACAGTACAGAGATAAAAAGCATATTATACTGACTATTTGTTCACCAAATTCAACGGTAACGTCGCTAGCTGGTACGCCCTTTGCAAATAGAGTTACAACAACTTCCTCAGCCTTTTGATAGTATTCATGCCTGCATCAATAATTTTCCACCAGTAACCCTGCGAATTAAACAAAGGCTAGTAACATACTACATCCATCTCAATGACAAGCTAAACAGGCAATGTCAGCATAAACGCGCACACTAAATAAAATTCATGAAACTAAAGGATATATCATAAATGGAAGCACTCAAGCTGCGGAACTTGACAAGACATGGAAAGCAAAGAAATCCTGAACTACCTTTATTTAGGTTTAGCTGACATGGCCGTCGCCACCTGATCAGAAAGGTCACTTACTGGCTCGGCATCTGCTGCAGCTACAATAGTTTCATCTGATGCATTGAGCCCAGGAGAAGACACCATGTTGTTTCTGACTTTTTCCGACTGCTTTTGCAGATCAACAGCTTCCTCTGCAAAACGCATGTAAGATCCACTAAAGCAATCCTCTATAACATTTTTAAGTTAAGCCTTAAATTATAGCAAGGTTAATTCATTTCAGATGAAGAGAACATGCTGCATAAATATGTAATCATTGATAGCATAAAGATTGTTAAGCATCACAGTGCACCTTCTTAACCATTGATGGCATATCTATAACATGGCTAGACAAAAATCCTCCTCTTTTGGGAGCCAAAGGCTGAAGTTATGGGGTTTTCAACAGCAAGGAATTCCCGTTCGGGTCTAGACAAAAGACATCCATGGCAGCTATTAGAACATTATACCAATAAATTGTCAGTTTAAACAAGTTTTGCATTCAGGTGTATTTTGGCAATGGATCATAGTTGTAATTCATTGATCTTACAAAGATCAATTTTCAAAATTGGGCATTAATTTTATAGGGCATGTGATATTGTAGTTATTTTCTATTTTCTGTTCCTATTACTGCACAGTGAAGAAACAAATTATAAAAACACCTTTGTTTTATGTTGTCAGTCTTCAATTTGTGCTGTCCGTTTTCAGATTTTTACAAAAAAGCTAAAAACCATATTTTATGGTTTTCAATTGTTTTGGAAACCGTAGTCAAAAATTTTAATATCCAAAAATAGTTCTTTTGAATTAAATCATCCATTTTATACACTTTAAAATAAAATAAAAATAATAATGATCAAATGAATTTAAACATAATTAAAATAAAAACATACATAAAATTTCAAAATAATAATAATAAAATCAATTACAAAATATTTTTACCATTTTCCAATTGTCATGTCAAATAAAATTGTATTTTAAATTAAATTTTGAAAGTATAACAATTAAGTAAAATAATATTAATTTTTATTATTTTATTTTTTAATGTGTATTATTTTGCAATTTTATTATTTTATTTATATTTTTATAATATCATATTATTATTTAAATTTAAAGACGAAAATGAGCAATTTTTTAAGCACAAAAGACATTGACCTTCCTTGAGGTTTGATAAAAGGATAATAACCTCCCCTGAGGATTCAAAAATTCTAGAGATTTTTCCTAAGATTTCAAGAATTTCAGGAACCTCCCTTGAGGTTTACCTAAAAGACAAAAATGTTCCTTTGTATTTTGTTAAAAGACAAGTTTTTTAGGGGAGGTTTGCGTTTTTTTTGGCAAACCTCAAGGGAGGTATATAACATTTTTAAAACCTCAGGGAAGGCCTGAGGTATTTTTAAAACCTCAAGGGAAATCTCTGTCTTTTTACCAAACCTCAAGGGTATGAGTGTCTTTTGTCCCCATTTTTTTTAATTAATTTAATTTAATTTTATAAATATTAATCATACAGGTTGTTGATTTCTAATTTTTAGTTTTTGTTTCTGATTTTTGGTTTTCGTTTCTGATTTCTCTTTCTATAATTTGCTGCAATGATACCAAACAACCACTTAGGGTTTTAGTAGTTGTCGTTTATTGGGTTTCTAGAAGTCATCAGAAGTATTTGTCAAAGCTTGGCTCCAAGTTTGACTGGTAACCTGAGTAAAAGTCTCATATCATATTTAAACTTCATATCTAAGTAGGCCTTTTGACTAATGAAATTCTAAGTTGTTTGAACTATTGAAGGCAAAGTATGCCTAGTAAGATTTCTCCTCCAATTTCCTTAACACACTCATTCTTCCTCTTCTTCAACTGGGGACTGCTCAGTGATCCTGCACTTCTTTTTCCATTCCTTGCAACCCTAAAAACCATAATTCCATCCCCTTTTACCCAAGAGAAGCACTAAAACCATGGATTATTTTCTCGTATTTCATCATCATAAAACCCCTACCCTATTGATTCAAACTCCTAATCTTCCATGCCACAATGTCTAGCTCCATGTTCCATCTATTCTAGCCCCTCTCTCAATCAAATGCCAATTGAATCAAGCTTATATTACTTCATTACTCTGGACCTACTTCCTACCCTAACCACAAACCTCAAATCACTTACTTTCCCAAGGTGCACCTAAGCCACAATAACAGATCTTCCCCAAATCTGTCATGCATTAAATATGACATCTCTTCCCTCATTGTCATATGAATACAAACACAACAATCATTATAAATTTTTATTCCACCAAAGCATAATGAAACCAAAAAAACCCCCACAAATCTAGCAAGCATATGTAAAATGAAAGTGAAACAGAAGATGACAACAAAACAAAATAAAAAAAATAAAATAAAAAAAACTGCTTTATCCATTTATCACTTACAAGGCCATTTATTAGTGTATCCAGGTATGACTTGAATTTTATGCATGAACTAAACAACTAGCATAAAATGGTACAAACCAGCAATTTAGCAGGTTTCAAGGAAAGAGAGCAAGCAATCAAGCAACATTTAATTCTCCAACACAACAGAAGAATAATGATGAAGGGATAAGCTGTTAGGAAATTAAATGGGTAGGAACAGTATCACACAGCTAAAATAAGAAATTAGAAAAGAGGAATTGACACCAAAATTTACGTGGAAAACCCCCAAACAAATTGAGGGAAAAACCACGGGTAAGAGTAGAAGGAATCCACTATGAAAAATAATGATACAACTTCTCTCAAATTAGGAGAAGTTAGAAACACAAGCTACAATAGAGATACTTTAAAGGAGAGTACTTGATTTCTCTCTCTAAGGTGGAGTTGGAGATGCTTGGGATGGATATCTTCCTTCACCACCACTTCCCTATTTATAGGGGGTTTTGTAAGCCCCTTTTTCAAAGCCGTCAAATGAATAGTGCAATCACCTTTGTAGACTTGTGCAACCACCAAATGAATAGTGTAGCCACCTTTGTAGACTTGTGCAGCCACCAAATGAATAGTACAGTCCCTATGTTAGACTTTGAATGCTAGAAATGACTTTACAATTTAACATTCTCCCACTTAAAGTCATTTTCAAATCATTTTTTTTTTCTTTCATCATTTCTAATCTTTCCAGTTTCATGCCACTTACGTTTATGTTAAGCCATAAGAGGATCTACACCATATGAACTTGTCAGTGTTGATTGGTTTTGTCATAACATCTGCTAGGTTGTCTTTGGTATGAATCTTTTGCATGTCCACACTTCCTTCTTCCACAACTTCTCGAACGAAGTGATACTGTACTCCGATGTGTTTTGTCCTGGAATGAAAAGCTGGATTCCTTGCAATATGGAAGGCACTCTGACTGTCATAATATAGAGAAATTTTATTTTGATTGTGCCCGAGTTCTTCCAATAGTCTTTTAATCCATATTGCCTCCTTGCAAGCCTGCGTAGCTACCATATATTCAGCTTCAGTCGTAGACAATGTCACAATAGTCTGCAACTTTAATACCCAACTTACTGCTCCTCCTACAAGAGTAAACACATAACCTGTAGTGGATTTTCTTTTGTCAAAGATCACCTGCAAAATTTGTATCAACATATCCCCTGACAATAAATTCTGATCCTTCGTAACATAATGTTGTATCTGAGGTCCCTTTAATGTATCTTAGGACCCTTTTCATAGCATTCCAATGCTCTCTACCAGCATTCGCCATGAACCGACTGACCGTACCAACTGCTTGAGCAATATCTAGTCTTGTACAAATCATAGCGTACATTAGGCTTCCCACTGCTAATGGATACGGCACTCGAGACAATTCCATCCTCTCTGCTTCATTGCTAGGACACATACTTGAGGATAATTTATAATTGACAGGAAGTGGGGTAGAGATTGGCTTACAATCTTGCATGTTGAAGCGTCGCAAGACTTTCTTCAAATAATTCTTTTGAGAAAGCCAAATCTTCTTTTCTTTTCTTTCTCGGTTAATTTGCATCCCTAAAATCTTGTTTTCTGGTCCCAAATCCTTAATATCAAACTCCCTAGCCAATTGTGCCTTCAATTCTTTGACTTTTTCTTTATTAGGGCCTACAACCAACATATTATCCACATACAACAATAAAATAATGAAATCATAATTACCAAACCTCTTGTAGTACGTACAATGGTCTGCACTGAGTCTGTTGTATCTGAGGCAAATTATAACGGAATCAAATCTCTTGTACCAACATCTTGGCGTCTGCTTTAAGCTGTACAGAGATTTGGTTAACCTGCAAACCAAGTTTTCTTTTCCTTTTTCTTCAAAACCTTCTTGTTGGAGCATGTAAATTTATTTTTCAAGTTCTCCATGAAGAAAAGCAGTTTTCACATTTAACTGCTCTAGGTATAAATTAAACACAACACACATAGCCAATACAGTTCTGATAGTAGTAAGTCTAACAACTGGAGAAAATATCTCATTAAAATCAATACCTTCTTTCTGAGCATACCCTTTCACTACCAATCTTGCACGATATCGTTCAACCTGATTGTTACCATCTCGTTTGCTCTTGTAGGCCCATTTATTTCCAATGGCTTTACATCCATGTGGTAATGGAACAAGCTCCCATGTATTATTTTTGTACAAGTCTTCAATTTCTTCCTGCATTGCTGTCATCCACAAAAAAACATCAGTGCTACTAATAGCCTCATGGAAAGTTGATGGCTCTCCATCTTCTGTTAGAAGACAACATGCAGTATTGCTTGCCATGACATAATCTAAGTGCCATGATGATTTCCTTGTTTCACGTACTGAACGTCGAACTTCTGTATCATTGGCCTCATTTGGTTCTTGTTCCTCATGCTCTGATGCAGCTTCAGAAGAATCTTTATTTTCTTCTATCTGAACAGTAGTCGTTTCTGAAGTGTTGTTATTTTCTTTATTTTGCATTTCATTTTCTACAAATATCACATCTCTGCTGACTACGACCTTGCGGGCAGTGGGATCCCACAGGCGATACCCCTTGACTCCGTCAACATAACCTAAGAATATGCATTTTCTAGACTTTGGGTCCAGTTTAGTTCTTTTCTGGGCATTATACATTACATATGTAGGACATCCAAATATGTGAAGAGAAGAATATTGGGTTGGCTTACCAATCCACATATCCATCGGTGTCTTTAAACCAATAGTTGTTGACGGTGATCAATTTATCATATAACAAGCGGTTCTGACTGCTTCAGCCCAGAATGACTTGGCTAGATCTGCAGTCTTCAACATGGCTCTGGTCCTTTCTAATATGGTTCTATTCACCTGCTCTACTACGCCATTTTTCTGAGGTGTATACACAATAGTGAACTGCCTTTGAATACCCTCTTGCTTGTAAAATGAAATAAAATTGCTGTCTTTATATTCTCCTCCATTATCTGTCATTAAGCACTTGATTCTTTTTCCAGATTTAAGTTCCACCTATGCTTTGAATTCTTTGAACACTAGAAACACATGTGACTTCCTCTTGATTGGATACACCCATAATCTCCTGGAGTAGTCATCAATAAATGATACAAAATAATGCCCTCCTCCTAGGGATGGAACTGGTGATTCCCATACATCAGAATGAATCAAGTTTAGAATGTGTTTGCTTCTGGCAGTAGATCTTTCAAATTTTAATCTATGTTGCTTACTTGTAACACAATGCTCACAGGAAGGTAGACTTACTGATTTGAGTCCGGGAAGAAGATTACGTTCTGAAAGAATCTTCAGACCACGTTCAGACATGTGGCTAAGTTTACGATGTCACATTATCGTTGATTCTTCCTGGGTTGATGCAACTAATGCGTCTCCCTATTGTATAGTATTTCCTAGCAGTGTGTCTAGATTTGCCACGATCTTTTCTGCTTTCATCAATACAAGCGTGCCTTTGACAACCTTCAAGATCCCATTTTCAATAAGGGTCTTACAGCTGAGTTCATCTAATTGTCCAAGAGATAGTAAATTTTTCTTCAAGCCTTTCACATGTCGTACCCCTTGAATAGTGCGAATCATACCGTCATACATCTTCAGTTTAATATTACCAACTCCAGTGATCTCTAAGGCATGATCATTACCCATGAATACAGATCCGCCTGAAATAGGTTCATAAGAGTGGAACGAGTCTCGGCGAGAGGTCATGTGCCAGGTTGCTCCTGAATCCATGATCCATACATCAGTAAGTTTCTTACCACCTTTAGAGATAGTTTCCGCTTCGCTGTACAGGATTTTGCCATCACTGGAAGTACTCGCAGCGCATCCTTGAGAAGTGTTCTCCTCAGGAGCTTTCCCTGCATTCTTCTTCTTATGCCAACAATCCTTCGAGATGTGCCCCCTTTTTCCACAGTTGTAGCATTTAAAATTCTTCTTACTACTTGACTTTGATCTACCATGATTATGACCCCCACTAGGGCCATGTTCTGTTGATCTTCCTCTCGTCATTGGTAGTGCCTCAACTTGTTGTGAACTGGACGATCTGTCTTCCTTGTTTTTGCCTCTGGATTCCTCTTCTAGAACAGCTGCCGCAACATCATCGAAGACTAGATTATCTGATTGAATATTATTTGTAATGTTAATGATGATTTGATCATACGAATCTGGCAGACTTTGGAGTAGAAGTTCTGCTCGTTCGGTTGGCTTAATCTTATGGCCTAACGTTGTTAATTGGGAGAACAACGTATTAAGATTGTTGATGTGATCCATAACCGATGTGGACTCACTCATTCGAAGAGTGTATAGTCACCTCTCTAAGAAGATCTTATTGTGAAGTGACTTTACCTCATAGACCTTTGTCAACGCATCCCAAATTTCTTTTGCTAACTTCTTCTTTGCAATGCTTGATAACACCGAATCTGCTAATGCTAGATGAAGATTAGCCACAACATTGTCATCCATCTCATTCCATTTTTCGTTAGTTATCCCCGTTGGTATATCTTTAATTGTCGCTAAGCAATTGTCCTTTCTCAAGACCGCCTTCATCTTCAATTTCTGAAGGGAGAAATTACCCCCATTGAACTTCTCAATTTCGTACTTTGCTGCCATTGTAGTAGATAAGATGTGCTCCTTCACTAAACTGGCTCCCACTTTTTCACCGTGATCAATACCGTATACGTGAATAGTATCGTAAATGAATGCAACTATATACTT
Organism: Malania oleifera; assembly: GCF_029873635.1. Lineage (NCBI taxonomy): Eukaryota > Viridiplantae > Streptophyta > Magnoliopsida > Santalales > Ximeniaceae > Malania > Malania oleifera. The sequence goes on from NW_026652162.1 coordinate 230,540, forward strand.
GAAAAAATCTTGTATACGTTCACAATACTATAAAAGTATCCGGTGACACGTGTGAATAGTAATCATGAATAGTAACCCCAACCCAAACGTAGTAACCCAAGGCTTTGATATCACTGTTAGGAAATTGAATGGGTAGGAACAGTATTACACAGCTAAAATAAGAAATTAGAAAAGAGGAATTGACACAAAGATTTACATAGAAAACCGCCAAACAAATCGAGGGAAAAACCACGGCAAGAGTAGAAGGAATCCACTATGAAAAATAATGATACAACTTCTCTCAAATTAGGAGAAGCTAGAAACACAAGCTACAACAGAGATACTTTGCAGGAGAGTACTTGATTTCTCTCTCTAAGGTGGAGTTGGAGATGCTTAGAATGGATATCTTCCTTCACCACCACTTCCCTATTTATAGGGGTTTTGTAAGCCTCTTTTTCAAAGCCGTCAAATGAATAGTGTAGCCACCTTTGTAGACTTGTGCAACCACCAAATGAATAGTGTAGCCACCTTTGTAGACTTGTACAGCCACCAAATGAATAGTACATCCATCATATGAATAATACAACCCCTATGTTAGACTTTGAATGCTAGAAATGACTTTACAATTCAACATTCTCCCACTTAAAGTCATTTTCAAATCACTTTTTTTCTTTTTTTCTTTTTTTTTTTCTTTCATCCTTTCTAGTCTTGCCAGTTTCATGCCACTTACGTTTCTGTTAAGGCATAAGAGGATCTACACCATATGAATTTGTCAGTGTTGATTGGTGACTGGTGCAAATTGCAAGTGCACAGTATCGTAGTTTTATAATAAAATGATGTGTAGAGCATCGTCCTCAGGGATTGATATCTTAATTTTACCAAGTACCGAAATTTTACTAACCTTGATTTTATTTAGAAAAATTAATAATTTTGGACTGCGAAATTTAAACAAAGCTACTTTAAATAAACTATTTAGGAGAATTTAAAACTGGGTACTGCGTGTCAAATTGATGATTGTGAAAACTTCTAGGAAACCGATTTCACCTAGTTCCTTACTATGCTTTACTCATTTAGCTAATTTAACTTCGTTTTCTCTGTTTGTTAGCAAATCGTCAATTTTTTCAAAAGCCTCTTTCGATAGTCAATCGGAACCTATTCTTGTTTATTATTTAACATAAGAGTATGTAAATTAATAACGCAAGAACGCAGTAAGACCCTTGATTTTTAATGCTACGTAGGTTCATACAAGTCTTTCGATCTCTATATTTACCTACGCTGAATTATCCAAGATCTATCCTATAATCCCCCCTTTTGGTAGCAAATCACAAGACTAAAATCATTTAATTAATGGCCAGTTAATTAAAAGCATTAGGCACAGAATAACTCAAACAAACATTAATGAAAACTACTTCAGATTAGCATCAAAGAGCAAGCATAGTTCGAAACTGGCTACATCGTTTTCCTAGAATTCAAAAATTTAGTTCATTCCGAAAATTAAATCCAACATAATAGATTTCACCATATTTTCTTCAATTTGGAGCGTACGGAAAAGATCAACACTTGCCGCACCGCCGTCGCGCGTCACGAATACCCCGAACACCGCCGTTGTCCGCCGCCTTCTGATTCTGAAAAGATAGTATTTTTGCGTGCTTCCAACTCTCCTTTGTTGGCTATGTGTGTATCTTCGCAGCACGGCCAAAATAAATCCACAAGAAAGCTCCAAAAAAAATAAATTTTCCAAGAAACTCTATGTGGTTTTTGCCTCCCTTCTCTTTCTCTTCAAGAAAAATCCTTCTTTTGTTTTGTTTATAGTGTGGCCTCTCTCCCTCCAGCACAGCCAGCGCTGCCCCCCTCCCTCTCTTCTTGCACACGGCTCCCTCCACAAGGAAACCCTCTTTTGACTTTTCCATTCCTTTCCTTTTTGTCCTTTCTTTCTTTGCTTTTCTTTCCTTTCTTTTTTTCTTTCCTTTGTTTTGTCTTTCCTTTGTATGTACCCAGCGCACATTGCCCTTCTGAGATGACCCAGCTGCATGGCTGGGTCACATCTCATTTTTTGATTTTTTTTTTCTTTTTTTTTTTCAAAGGTACATGAACTGCCCTCCTCTTTCAAGCCCACTTTCGACCCTCTTACAGCTCGTAACTCTTAAAACTTAAAACACAAAATATGTAGACCTCTTTTTTATATTTTCCTGAAATTTTGAATCATCTCGATCGGAGCTCGTATGAGAAAGTTAGGCCAAGATTATGAGGAATTGTCGAAAAATCCATAAAACGGCATATGCTAACTTCATGTCTGATTTCGGCCTTGATGCTGCCAGTATTTTGCAAAGCACAAAACACGAAAATTGTAGATTGTTTTCTTATCTTTCTATGGCATCTTGAATCATCTGAATCAGAGGTTGGATGAGAGAGTTACGCATAGATTGTAAAGTACCATCGGTTTTTTAGCTTCCAACAGTTGTTCTGTAATAAAAAACACCAAAATTTCATACATTACTCAATAAAACCCAAATTTTATAAATAGAACACAATTTTAGAATATTGAGAGTAGTTAGGCATTTAAATACAAAATATCATTTGCAATGCAAGAATTAAAACACCTAATTACGCATTTTAAGCGCGTAATCAATTGGTGTTAGAATTGGTGCAAACCCAAGAGGGGGGTGAATTGGTATTTTAAAATTTATTGCCTTAAGTCAAACCATTAACAACAGTATTACACAAGCTTAAGGTCAATCTAGTGCATGTAAAATAAATCAATGTAAATATACAATAAAATTTAAACTGCAATAAACGTTTAACCAGGCATGCATAATAAAGCAACAAAAGAGACGACACCCAGAAATGTTATCGAGGTTCGGCCAAATTGCCTACATCCCCGCCTTGGCCAACAAGCACAAGGATTACCACTATAGGCTCACTTAACGAGTGGAGCGGCACCTAAACAACCAGGTCAAATTAACACAGGGCTGACCTCAACCTTAACCAGGTCAATTAGCGGGGCTGACCTCAACCTACACGCCTTAACAGGACGATGCACCTAGCTTTCCTAACCGGGTCTAAGCCAATTTGGGACTATTCCAGGGCTAGTCTCCCTCTTCAGGCCCGTGCCTGGAAATGCAACAGTATTTGAAATACAATCAAATGGTACAGTGATTGTGCTTTCGTGTAAAGCAGATATGTACACAATTACGCACAGTATAATCAATACACTACCAAAAGATAGGATTTGATAAGCTCGATGTAGTCTAAGTGTTTACTCTCAAATATTTATGCAAATATAACAATCAGTGCGTGAGAGTGTAAATGGTATGATCTTCGCGTCAAAATAATATTTCAGTCACAATGCACAAACAAAGATCACAAGCACACTTCAAATATCTAACAAATAATATTTCTCAATATAACCACAAGAAATATTCAAAGATGGTTTGCAAAATTATTTATTTGATCTTTGTATTAAGAAGATATTCTCAAGCAAAAAGTATAGTAACAAAGATCTTTAGCACGCAAGCAAATATCTCAAAATATTTTTCTCAAGATAAATCACAAGAGATATTTGAAAAAGGATTTGTAAAATATTTTTCGCAACCAAGACTCAATATGAATTCTTGAGTATTGCAATGAAAATGCAAAACTCAGAAGCCCAAGGGAGTTTTCCTATGGAAGGCTTATTTATGAAATCTCCTAGGAGAACTTGTAGCTTACTCTCTATGAAATATAGATCACAAATAAAACAACCAGAAGAGAGTATAAGTTAGGTGAGATAAGCACAAGAATACCCTTACAAGGAGGTATTTGCAATATAAATGAGTAAGAGTAGGAGTTTAAAGCTTGAATATGAAATATGACCTTTTTGAGATTGAGAGGATTTTGGCTAATTATATTTTCTAATCTCTTACTAATTATTCCAAGTGAGGGGGTATATATAGACTACCCTTAAGATATAACCGTTAAGGACACATATGGGATTATTAGGAAAGTTTTATTATATTTTAACCAAGTTAACCTCGTTTAAAAATATTAACCACACGGTAAAAATTAAGGGGCGACCCGCGAGGTCCGGTCGACCAGAATTGTTTCGGTCGACCAGGAGAAAAATGAACTAAATGGTCGGTCGACCGGGATAGGCGATTTTTCAAATTTGCGTGGTTCGGTCGACCAGGAGGATTTTGAACTAAATGGTTCGGTCGATCAGGCCACTGGGGCATCTCCCGAGGACCCTCGCTCGACCAGGTAGTTGGAGTACAAAAATGGGTCGGTCGACCGAGAGGTCAAAATGTTAACTCCTAGGCGGTACGGTCGACCGAGGTCAAATGAACTTGTAAGGGCTCGGTCGACTGGACTGTGGTCAACATGTTGACCCGAACCGGTTTCGGTCGACCAAGAGAAAATGACCTGTGTGGGTCGGTCGACCGAAAGTACAAAACTTATACATTTTTGTCCTTTTTCAAGCATGCAATTACTTAAGTCAAATATTTAAACATGTGTATGCATGAGTGAGTGTCCTAGGGTCAATTCTAGGCCTTTTTCAAGATACCGAAAAAATCCAGTGTCGGTCGACCGAAGAGTGTTACCTAAGGTCCATTTATGGTCTTGAGCTTATTGATCCTTCTATGCAGGTAAGACATTAATTATAACAGACCATGTTCTCCTAATTACTATTACAGACCCAAATGAATGATTAAATTACAATACAACATAAATAAGGTCTTCAAGTCTTCACTTCATGTGTCGTGCATGTACCATAGGATACGTTCGATCGGTCCTGCACACAAACTCATCAAACCATTAAATACTAGAGTATTTGTCATAATCAAAACAGGGTATGACCTAGAGGGTCAACAATTGGTTTTGTCATAATATCTACTAGGTTGTCTTTGGTGTGAATCTTTTGCATGTCCACACTTCCTTCTTCCACAACTTCTCGAATGAAGTGATATTGTACTCCGATGTGTTTTGTCCTCGAAAGAGATCAGAGATTAGCCTCAAAGAAAGTTCAGAGCAAAGGAGAATTTTTGAGAACTTAGGACAAGTCTCTGTAAGTACATTAAGTTTATTCAAGTATGAAGTTTTCATTTTGAAGCTCATTAAACAAAGAGACTTAGAGACCTTAAGATAATAACTTGGAACATGTTTTCAAAGTTAAAACAAATATTTATTCCAAGTAAAAATGAGAGAGAAATCAAAAAGTGAATAAGAAAGAAATTTATTCAGTTGACAGACGACTGTGTGGTTATAGACAGACGATTGGCTAAATTAAAGGCTTAAAATTGAAACACAGAAGCCTGACAGACGACTGTCAAGGCTCCCACAAACGATTGTCAGTGAAAAGTGAGAAGTCTGTGAAAATTTCACCAAACGACTGTCCACCTTTTATGTTACTAAATGGCTTAAATTTACACATGGACAGACAACTGTCATCATATGGACAGATGACTGTTATCTTATATTCTGATGACAAACGACTGCCACTCAAGCGACAGACGATTGCCACCTTTCTGCCTATGTTTTTTTTACCATTATATTAAATGGACAGATGACTGTCAGGACTTCACAGTCGTCTGCCTCGCGGCAATTTTCTATTTTCCAATGAATATAATTTTTGAAATTCAAATTTTTGGAAACTTAAATAAGTGTAATATATGGAAACAAGCCTGAGTATCCTTTGGGGAATAAGAAAGAAGGTTTTATTCGTCTATAAATACCCCCAAGACTCATTGAATTAATCACCAAGATTATTAAGAGCTCACAATCTGCTGTCATATTCTCTCTCACTCTGAAATTCTGAAAGTACCTCATATTGCTCTCATCCTTACTCGAAATTAAGAAGTTCTTGTTGAATCTCACTGTATTTAATCATTGAGTTGCTGAGTTTTTCATTGAATGATACCCACGGTGATAAATTTCTAAGAGCTTCATTCTGAAATTCATATTCTGAATTTACTGAAGTGCATTAGTGTTTAAACCTTGTACTAATCAACTCTTTGAGGAGCAAGTTCTTGTACGTTTTATTTTTCTATCATTGTAATAGGGCTTGTTGACGATTTGAGTATTGAATCGTTGGACCAAACAAGGGGAGATTGTTTGGAGAAGGCGAGCTCTAGCTTTACCCAAGGAGTGCTTGTAATTGTTTTTGTTAAAGGCTGATAAAGGAACGGTAATAGTGAATACTTTGGCGATTTGGCCAAGGGCGAGGACGTAGGCTGTGTTGAAGCCGAACCTCGTAAAAGTTATTGTGTTCTTCTTTCTCTACTCTGTTCTTTATTTTTCAAGGATATAATTTGTGCGATTGTTTTTAAATTTTAATCCTGAATGTTTGGTTGTTAAATAGACCGGAAGGTAATTCATTTTGGATAAATCAGCATTGATTGCGGAAACCAAAAGGGACTACGTTGGTTGATTATCTTTAACCTATTAATCTAAAAGTTTATTTAAAAACTGAACATTGGGAAGAAGAATACTTGTGATACAGGGCTTATATTGAGTGCAACAAATTTTCACATATATTGTTACTTAAAATTGAAAGTTTGATCTTGTTGTGATTGTTTCTAAGATTTGTAACTTAAAAGAACTAATTATAAAGAAAAATTTTTTAAACCAATTCACCCCCCACCCCTCTTGCGAAGCTATTCCTATTTTCACCAATATTTACAATTCACATGTTTATTCCAAAATATGGAAACAAATGTTCACAATTCAACAAGCTTATTCAAAAATGTGGAAGCAAATATTTACAATTCATGTGCTTACTCAAAAATATGGAAGCAAATATTTACAATTAAATATGCTTATTCAAATGACTATGGAAAGAACAATCAATCAAAGATATGGCACATATGTACATCCTAACAATCAAATGTTAATACTATGTGCAAAATAGGGGGGAAGTAATCAAAAGGCTCATTAGATTTGAAATGGGATACTTCTCGATTAATCGCTGGCTCGACTCTCAAAGTCCCTAGTGGAGTCGCCAAGCTATCGCAACGTCCCGGACCCGCCATAGACCACTTGACATCTCTTGCGATTCCTACACTCAATACTGATCACTAATCCTTAACTAACTCCTAACTTTTAACCACAAAAAAAAAAAAAAAAAAAAAACCTCGTACGCACATTCCCACATTTCCATCGCACTTTGTCCTTCCCTGGCAAGCAAATGCACTCGATTGACCCATAGGCACTAAAAAGTTGAGCAGCCTGGTTAAAATAGGTGTCTTTTATCTTTGCAAACTTGTTGCTTCAAATAACGTAGGAGAGTTCCAACCGTTGCATTGAAGCAACAAAGCCTACAACGAGGGGCGGCTATTGACACTCTAATTTTAACCAGGCTTCCCTAAAAAGACCCGGCACAATAAAAGTTGACTTTGTGTCCCGAAAATTGGAGGACCCTTTTAAGAAACCCAATCAAGTCTTGGTTTGTTTTCAATGAGTCTCGGTGCTTTTATCGAGTCTCGATATTTTTTACTGAGTCTTAGTTTGTTTTCAATGTGTCCCAATGCTTTTATTGAGTCTCGATTTGTTTTCAATGCGTCCCGGTGCTTTTATCGAGTCCCAGTATTTTTACCAAGTCCTGATTTGTTTTCAATAAGTCTTTTATCGAGTCCCAGTGTTTTTACTGAGTCCCGATTTGTTTTAACTGTGTTCTGGGCATTTTAAAAAATAATGGAGTCCGGGTCCTATTTTTGGGAATTAAGTTTCACTCTTTTCAAAACCGAGGCCTTTCTTTGTGAGGGAATAAAAATGGACAATAAGAGTTAAAAAAAAAAAAGGAAAAAATGCATCTAAACACCCAAAAAGAAAAAAAAAGAATCCTAATTATTAGTTTATTATTATTAATATTATTCTTATTTTTATTTTTATTTTAGGGTACTATTATTATTAGTCTATTATTATTATTATTATTATTATTATTATTATTATTATTATTATTACAAAACAAACAAAAATACAAAAAAGAAGAAAAACAAAA
>NW_026652163.1:0-45410 GCF_029873635.1 Malania oleifera
CTACCCAAACATGCCGAATCCTAGGCGAGGAACAAGGCAAAAATCACGGGCCATTGGTACCCATTGGGGGTAATACCCGAAAAAAAGGAGTTAATGAAGAAGCAAAAGTTAAGCAAGGAAGGAGAACAGATTAAGATGGATGAAATAACAAGTAAAAAAAGAGAGGAAAAAAAAAGGAAGAGGAATTATTAATTGTGTGAAGGAATACGGAAGATTAGAATGTAGTAATTAAATGAATAAGTAAAGAATAGTATGAGAAGAAAAAACAGCGTGAAATAGGCGAGATATAGGTAAAGTTAAAGAAAAAAAAAACAACAAGAGGAGAAGGAAGGCAAAGTCGCAAAAGCCTCCTGCATCTTCTTCTTCGAGTTCCTCTCGGCGTCCGTATACCTCCGTCTCCGCCTCTCTTTCCTCCCCTCATTTCTCAACGAATATTCAACCGATCGGGAATAAAGATGGTCGTTTGTTCTGGCTCTGCTACTGTACATTTCTAACGAGTAAGGTATCGGTGGAGCGCAAGCACTAATCCGAGGGAGGCATATTTTCCCTAATTTTCTCAAATTCTGGTTAAATCTCTTTAAAATTGACTGATCATACACCACCATGGGGGGCCTAGCCTTAGTCGTCATTTTGGCGTAGGTATTTTCAATTGAGTTTTTCAGGCCCTACTCCAAAGCGAAGTGAGGATTTTGGAATATTGGTAATTTGGCTAAATTAAGGGGTATTTATTATTTTAGGAATTATGGCCCTATGAAATAGTTTAAATACTATTTTATTCAGAATAATTTATTTGAGTTAGAATTTTTTTTATCAGAGGTCCGTGTGGGTTGACGTCCAGGTAATTTTTGCGGGATCCCTGTTGGTCGTAGTTAAAAAAAAAATCAGGTAAGGGGAAAAAAATATATATTAAATCATAATTTGGTATATTTAATGAAAAAATAAATCATGTTACATGTCGTGTGTATATGTTTTTTGGTTGGGTAAAAGTCCAACCTGTTTTAAATCTATATTTTTTTCGAGTTCAGGGTGGTTTTATTAGATATGTATAGGCGAAAAAATTAATTTGAGTAAGAATGATGAAAGATCTTTTTAAGTATATAAACATTAAATGTTGATTGCGCTTATTTACAGCAGCGTATAATTTATTATTAAATTGTGTGACAATGAGAAATCGTGCAAATTACATGTTAAATGTAGGAGATGCAGGCTAATTAAGAAGCAATAAAATAAATATGATATGGACAATGTTGCCTGTGTATTTAAATGCAACCATGTAATGGTACGACAGCTGAAAGCCGGGTATTATGTTATATGAGATTATGGTTATGTTGTTGGCTGCGTGTATATATGGATTATGATTTATCAGGTATATCAGGTTTTAACCATACACCGACCCGGGTTAAGGGTGCTGTTCTGGGCGTTACTTCTTTTTTTGTATCAGAGAACTGTCCAGCTGGGGTGTAATTAATTCATATCGCCTGGATATGGAATATTAAGAGTTTAGGTTAAGATATTTATACCAAGTATAGGATTGATGCGATAAGAATATAATGTGTAAATTCAGATCTGTTAGGAATTCTGAGTTTTTTTCGTAGTTTGTGAGCATAAATCCATTAGTGGTCTTCCTTGTTTTTTTAAGTAGTTGTTAACTTCAGAAATCATGGTAAATCCACGATGGTGATATTTCCGGTACAAGGAAATTCGAACGTCGGGATTTAAACTCAATGGTGAGATTAGTTGATTTTAAAGGTTATGGTAGCGAGGGAATCGTAGATACCACTAGGTAGAGGTGGATGAACACATGTTATAGATGGTCCTGGATAGGCAGATGAAAGTCAGAGGGCAGTATGAATTTTTGTTGAAGATAAATATGTTTTATTTAATTATTGATGAAGGCAAAATTTATTGGGAGACAGATTTATTGAATGGTTTGAAGTATAATAAATCGTAGAATTATGAGATGAAAATTAGAACACATTTCGATAATGAATTTCCTTGAGGGAATAATGTAATCACCAGAAAAATATTATTAATAATTAAATATTAATCAATTAATTTTGTTGAACATTATTAAATTAATGTAAAATAAACAATAAAAGAAACAAGTATGAAAAAAATTAAGAGTAATTATTCATTAGTTAATAATTCTTACATATTATTAAATAATTAATTAAATTCAAAGTAAAATAATAGTATGATAAGAAAAAAACATATGAATAATTATATATATAATATAATATATATATATATCTAAGTTCAGTAAGTAAAAGGAAAAAAAAATACAAAAAGAAACCAAAAGAGAAGGAAGCAAGAATTCGCAGGAAGCCTCCTACATCTTTTCTCTCAGTTCCTTCTCTAGTGTCCGTATACTCTCCGTTTTCGCCTTCTCTCCCCTCATTTCTCGACGCTATTCAACCAACGAGAAACGGAAGGTCTCGTTTGGATTCCGACTCCTCCGCCCCTGATATTTCTATTAGAGTAGATTTGTCATGGAGCGGCATAGGCCACCAATCATAGGAAAATGTATATTTTCCCTAATTTCTCAAATTCCTTGTTAATCTACTATAATTGATATCAAACACCACCATGAGGTCCTATCGTCGTAGTCGTCATTTTGCGTCGTAGGTGATTTTTCAATTGGAGTTTTCTAGGCCTTACTCGCAGAGAGAGTGGGAGTTGGAGAAATTTGGTAAGTTGGGTTAAATTAAGGGTAGATTTTATTTATTTAGGAATTAATGGGCCTTAGGAAATATTTAAATTATATTTTATTCTGGAATAATTTATTTGAGTTAGTCAATTTTTTTTATTCAGGGTTCGGTGATCGTCGCAGGTATTTTTTTCGGATCCCTACTGGCGTTAGTTCAAGAAATCAGGTAAGGAAAAAATATATATTAAATCAAAATTTTTATGAATTTAATGAAAAAATAAATTGTGTTTATATGTACGTATATATGTTTTAGTATGAGTAAAATGCCAACTATTTAAATTATATATTTTTTCAAGTTTAGGATTGTTTATTAGATATGTATATGCGAAAATGAATAGATGAAAATGAGAAATATTTTCAGGATAATTAAGTAAGAAATGAAAGGTAATTTTCAGTATATAAATATTAAATGTTGGTTAGCTTATTTACAGGTAGTATACGAATTTTAATTGTTAAATTGTGTGACATGAGAATCTGTTCAAATTATATGTTAAATGTAGGAGATGCAGGCCAAGTAAGTAAAGCAATGAGAATAAAATATGATATGGACAATGTTGCCTGTGTAGGTTAAATGCAACCATGTAAAGGTACGACAACTGAAAGTCGGGTTAGCAAATCTAGCTCATTTCTATGTGAACTAACTGATGACAGTTAAAAGGGGTTGTGTTAGATTCTAGCGCATTTCTATATGGACTAACAAATGACGGCTAAAGAGCGGCTGTAGTATAAATGAATGAAATGAAAATGTTATGAAATGAAATGACAAGGAATGACAATGCAATAAAATGAAATGTGAAATGTGAATGATACAAATGGGAAAGAGTCACTTAAAGTGAAACACAAGGAAATGTTACGTTATGAACATGAAAGAATGTGAATGATTGAATAACGATGGAAAGAATGATGTACTATGATATTAGAAGTATCTATATACGTAGAACATGTTACAATTGGGTGAGGCATACTCTTCGTCTGAGGGCTTGCTGAGTAAGGCGAGTGCACTAGTAGTTTCAGATGTGGCAGTAGCTGCATAACGCAGTAGAGCAGAGGGAACCTACTTGTATGGGCTGGTAGAATTCCTTATCCTTAGGGCCTTTGCCAGTAAACTATTGTTGAATGTGTGAGTACGAGATTAATTTATCATTTGAGGGGCTTACTGAGTAAGGTGAGTACTCTTGTATGCTTTAATTGCGACCTTTGGGTTGCCTAGGTATCAAAGCAGAGGGGTGCTACTTGTATGGTGGGTAATCACCCTTATCCTTGGGTAATCTCATGGGTTAAATATTTGCATGTGTTTGATTAGGTTCAGAGAATGATTTCAGAATTATGTTAACGATTCTCAAATATTAAATAATATGTCATATATAAACTCATGTTGGCCATACACTATGTTAATATATTGTTTCTTCCCTTACTGAGACATGTCTCACCCGAATATGAAATTATCTTTTTTAGGAGTTCCTTGAGATCGAGCTTAGAGAGCTTGAGATTTTATACCATTTTTTGGTTAATGAAAAGAGAAAATGGTATATTTTTATGTTAATTTTGATATGTATATTATATGTTTTATGATTTATGTTTTAAATTTTATACGATATGGATGGTTGTGAAACATACTGGTATTAGTGGATAATGTTTTGGAGACATGTATATATTTGAATACTAGTGGATGATTAATTTATTATGATTGGTAGTTAGAATTAGTAAACTCTGGTATTATATTTGTGGAGATTATATTTATGTTTTCCGCTGTGTATATGTTGATCAGGAATTTTATCAAGTATAACGCGTCGGACCCGGGTTTAAGGGTTCGGGGCGTTACACCATTCTTCCTTGGGTGCCAATAAGTTTTTCTTCACTACCCCTTCTAACTTCTTTTGTTTGCCTCTATTTCCTCTATAATGGCAAAAATATCTTATGTGAACTTTTCTTTCACAATATAAACAAATTTTATTTTCATGTGAGGGTCTTGACTTATTTGTATTATTTTTGCTTGTTAAGGCATGACCATGTGGTTTAAAATTATTTTTCTTAACTCCCAAAAATGCTTTGGAGTTTTCTTTTCCTTTAATGGTTTTGCTATGATCTTCCTTTGTCTTTTTCAAGAGAGTCTTTTCTTTCATAATATTTTCAATTTGATTTTTCAAATTTTCAACTTGCTCTTGAAAAATTTTATGGTCTTTTTGAGCTTTTTCATTAAGCTCCTCATTTTTTTTTCTAAGGGAAGCATTTTCATCTTTCAAGAAGGAACAAAGACAATATTCTTTTCCTTTGTATTTTGACAATTTTTCCTCCAAGTTTTTTATCTTTACTTGCTCCTTTTAAGAATTTAAAACAATCTCCTCATTCTTCTTTTTAAAAGAATTATTTTCTTCTATCAATAAGGATTCTCTATGTTTTGACAAGGCAAGTTATTTATCCATATTTTTGTTCATTCTTTTTACTAAAACTAATTCATCATATAATTTAGCACAATTTTCTATTACTTCATCATAAGAAGGTGCATAATCCTCCTCATCCGAACTTACTTCATCTTCTTGTTCATTAGCCATTAAGCATGGATGTGCTTTTTTTTTTTTCTCATTTTTGCTTATTTCTTCTTTCCTAAAGTGTTGTTTTTCTTCAAGGAATTTTCTAAAGTCTTTTATGAGTGATTCCATATCATCCTTACTATCCTTATAATTTTCTAGCATTTCTTTGAATTTTGGACTAGATGATTTAAGAGCAACATACTTATCCTTCCTAGGCTTTTGAGGATCCAAAATCGTATTTTTCTTAAGTTCGTAAGTCATAAGTGATCCAATAAGCTCATCAAGTGTGACTTTGGTTAAATCCTTTGCCTCCTCAATGGCAGTGGATTTAGCATGTCATGACTCGGGTAAAGATCGTAAAACTTTTTGAACATTATCCTCCATAGAATAAGTTCTATCGAGTGCTTTTAATTCATTTATGATGTGTGTGAACCGAGTGAACATGGATGTGATGGATTCTCCCTCATCCATTTTAAACATTTCATATTCATTAACTAACATGTAAATTTTGAACTTCTTAACTTGTGAAGTACCTTCATATGTGACTTCAAGTTTTTACCATATTATCGGTATCACAACCACAAACACGATTGTATTCATTATCACTTAAAGCACAATAAAGAAAATTTTTGGTTTGAAAGTTAAGCTCAGCTAACCTTATTTCGGTGTCCGACATCTTCTCAAGTTTTTTTGGTTCACCCTTGGTATTTTTGAATTCGTAATTTCCCTTTGAGATGACACACCACATTTTGAGATTGTGTGCTTGGATGAAGATGGTCATTCGGTTTTTCCAAGCCGGGTAGTTTGAACCATTGAACAATGGCGGTCTTGCCACGGATTGTCCTTGAGAGGAGGTACTCGCCAAATACTCCATTTGATCTTTACGCTCTAGATTTTACACCGTTAAATGCAAGTGTCTGACTCTGATACCACTTGTTGGAAGTCCAAACCCGGAGTATATAGTCTAGAGGGGGGGTGAATAGACTCTTTTCGCGGAATACGTATAAAATAAAAACTCTTGGCAAGATATAAGAAATTATATTGCAATATAAATATAAATCATGCACAAGATATAAAATAAAGTGTGTAAGGGAGAGAAAGAACAACACTGGTATTTTTATGTGGTTCAACACCAAGCCTACGTCCACGCCTTAGCACCAAGTCAAGGATTCCACAATCCACTAAAGATACTTCTTCACCGGTGGAGAAACCTTACAACTCGAGAACAAATCCCTACACTTGGGAACAAACCCCTACCATTCTCACCAAGAGCCTTTGCTTTGGTTCACAAAGAACCTTACAACAATGGTTCACAAAGAACCTTACAAGAGATTGGAAATACAATTTAATGCTAATTAAATGAGCCAATATGAGACACAACCAAATCCTCACTCTATTTTCTCAAGGAATGAATCTTACAAGATAAGTGAGCTAGAGAGGATTGAGCACTTGTGAAGAATAACTAAAATGCAAAGTGCAAAGTGTTTAGGTTTTGGATAAAATGATATTTTTCACAAATATGATCAACAATGCTCAAAACCATGTTAATATAAGTTTAATAGCTTGTATTTATAGCCCAAGAGCCAAAGGAGCCATTAACTAGCCGTTGGGGGGAAGAAAAACTATTTTAATTGGTAAACTAACTGTTTTCCACCCGTTGGAGCGGTTCTGCCCATTGAATTCATTGACCAGGCGTTGTACTCGTTGACTAACCATACACTGTGCCTTGTCAACGAATCCTCTGTGTTCGTCAAAGAGGTCCCTGAATTAGAAAAAGTAATCAACATGAAAGTTATGGAATTTTGTCTTAGATTTCTAGGGACACCAAGATCGTCCCATTTGGACTTTTCTAGTAAAAGTTATGCCCAAAATACTGAAAGATGTTCAAGACTCAAGGCTGCACTATGGTAGTGACGATTGCTTTGTTTTTCCTTGTCAAAAAGCGTTTTAATGACTTCAAACATTTTTAGACAAAAGTATATGAAATATATTAAGTCTAATGAAGATTAAAACTTGTCCAAGTGAGTTGCCCCATGAATATAAGATATCTTGTTTTATGGAAACATATTTGAAAACTCATTTCGATATCTTATATGCTTAGTATGTCCTTTATTGAAAATATACTTGACTTTTAGGACTTGAGGACATAGAGTTACTTTTGTAAAATCGGGACCAAGTTATGAAAATGTTTATAACTCATATATTACTTAACACTTGTCTCATTTTGAAAACTTACTCATGTGTCCTAGTATGCTTATGTAATGGCTCAACTCTTACTCAAAAATCATGCAAGACACACACCGCAAGAGTTATAATACACACTCACTCACACAACTCTTATTACAATTAATTTATACACAATAAAAACTCCGAGATGTGCTTTGGTGCTTTTGAGTAAGTGTCCTTCCGATCTTATCTATTTGATGTCTACTAGGTCCGATCTTTGCTTCTGATTTGGTACCTCTGTGTATTCGACACTTTGTACCTATACTAGATAAGATCTGCGAGGATGGAAAATACTAGAAACAACAAATAGGTTAATATCATCAAAACATATAAAAACCAAGATAGTGTAGCTGTTAGGGCTAACATTCTCCCCCTTTTTGATGATGTCTAACCTATTATGAATCTACTTAATCTTTGCGTTTGTGTTTGTTCTTACTAAGGCTTATTGTGTAAAGATAATCTTACTTAGAACCACTAATGGGTTGTTATCATCAAAACAAGATAATTAAGCTTACGTAGCCTGTAAGGCTAACAGTATGAAATGCATGTTATACAGGAAATGCAAAGAGAATAAAAATGTGTTATGAATTATACTGCATGTGATTGTTAATTCAACCATGGATAAATGATGGACAGTAGAAGGGAGCTGTAGTAGCATAATAGCACATATCTATGTGGACTAATTGATGAACAGCTGAAAGGAGCTGTAGTAGCTGAATATCGCATATCTATGTGGACTAACTGATGTACGACTAAAAGGGTTGTAGTACGAATGCAAGAAATGAAATGAAAATGAGAATGAAATGAAATGGAAATGAAATGTGAATTGTGAATAGTGTAAAATAGAAAAAAGTCATGTAAGGTGAAATGTTACGAAATGTCAAAGTTGAGAACATGAACAGATGAGAAATACATAA
This sequence comes from Malania oleifera, assembly GCF_029873635.1. Classification (NCBI taxonomy): domain Eukaryota; kingdom Viridiplantae; phylum Streptophyta; class Magnoliopsida; order Santalales; family Ximeniaceae; genus Malania; species Malania oleifera. The sequence goes on from NW_026652163.1 coordinate 8,382, forward strand.
TAAATGACAGACAGAGTAATGTATTATTATAGTATCAATATTCATGCTAGTATGATATGTATTTATATGGATGCGATAAACACTTCGCTCGAGGGCTTGTTGAAAAATGCGAGTGCCCTAGTAGGTATCAGGTGTAACAGTAGGTTGCATAACGTATTAGGATAGAGGAAAATTATTTGTATGAGCGAGTAAATTTTCTTATTCTCGGAAGCCTTTGGTGGTAAACCATTGTATGAACGGTGTGAGTATGAGATTACTTTTTCACCTAATGTCTTATTGAGTAAGATAAGTGCCATGATATGCTTCAGGTGTGACCATTGGTTGCCTAAAGTATCAGAGCAGAGGGGTGTTACTTGTATAGGCGGGTAATTACCCCAATCCTTAGGTATTATCATAGGTAAAATACCTTACATGTGTTTGATCAAGCTCAGGAAAGGATTTTAGAAAATATGATAATAATTTGCAAATGATGAATACATATACATATGTTATTTACAAACCTCATGTTCCTCACACGTTGATTTAATATATTATTGCTTTCCTTATTGAGATGTGTCTCACCCGAATACAATTTTTTTTTTTCAGGACCTCCACGTGATCGAGCTTAGAGAGTTCAGGATTATTGTAACATTTTTGGATATAGAAAGAAAAAAGGTATAAACTTCGATCATATTTTTGGGATGTATAAGTTTTATGTTTTATGTTTTAAGCCTTCTAAGTTGTGAATACTAAAAGTTATAAATTATGCTTTTGGAGATATATATGTGGATACATGTGGATGAATGGTTTATTTTGGAATATAGATAGATGTAAAAAATTCTGGTATTATATTGGTTGAGGATTGTAGTTATGTTTTTCGTTGCGTAATTGTAAATGGAATAACAATTACAGAAAAATGGATTACGGCACCCGAGTCTCACCAGGCGGGTTTGGGGCGTCACGAAGTACGGTTTATTCAGGTATAATGTACTGGAGTGGGTTTTTAGGTTTGGGACGTTACATTAGTACCCAGGTCAACTAGCCCCAAAGATCTTTGTTTGGATCTTGGGAAAACTTGGGAGAATTCCCTAGGGAAATCCAAGCAAAATAGAAATGAAAAGAAAAATAAAAGTATAGGAAAAGAAGAAAATTAGAAAACAAAAAGATAGGGGTTCCTTACCTTGGGGGATTTGAGAGACTGACCACCGGGTAGGCGATTGTGGTTGGTCATAATAGTGGTCCGAGGGAGGGGAGAGAGAGAGAGAGAGAGAGAGAGAGAGAGAGAGAAAGGGAGGAATATATATATATATATATATATATAATTTTCAAAAAAAATTAAGTGGGATGTGTCACTGTCCGTTGACTTCGTACGATGAAACGTGTTGACACCATATCCGTAGAACCTTGGTGACGTCACAATGTGACTAGGTGCGATCCTAGCCATTAAATGTGTATTTACTCTAATTAGCTAAGATCGCGCCACATCACTCATCCTTGCCTTAATATCCGCACCAATCAGCTGTCGTCACGTGTCTAATGATGTCACGTTGACGTCACTTAACACGTGTTTTTTCATTTACAAAAAAAATAAAAAATTTGCCCTTGTGTTGCCATATGTCACCACTGATGGCCGACACATGATAGTTTTTGCCTTTTACTTGCCTATCCCCTTCCCTTGAACCGGGTCAACATGAGTTGTCCTGTTGACCCAGCTCAAACTAGTTGAACCAGTTTAACTCTTTGAACCACCGATTTTTTATTTTATTATTTATTTTATAAATTCATTTTTAGTTGTTTTTTAATTCAAAAAAATGGTAAAAATTAGAAAAAAAAATCAAGGAAAATTAGAAAAAAAATAGGGAAAAAAAATAAAAAAAATTCCCTAAGCCATTTTTTTCTTAGGGGCAAAAAAATTAAAATTTGAAAATCTAATAAAAAGGGGAAAATCCTTAAAAATATTTGAAAAATTGCAGAAAAAATTATTAAAAAAAATATAGAATATTCATAAAAAAATTAGGGGACCATCCTTACTTAATTTTGATCAATTTTCAATGATTTTTCTTATAGTTGTTGTTTATGTGTGTCTTGTTTGTTACATGAATGCATGTGTTGACCTTTCTTTTATGCATGCTCGTGCCTACATGCTTGTGTGTGTGTGTGCAATTCCTCTATGAGGAAATTTTTTTAAAAAATTAGGGATCTTTAATCCTAAATTATCTTTTAAGGGGCGAAGATTCTAATTGAATCACTTTGTCTTTGGTGTTTCTTTTAGAGTCTTTGGATTATGGTGCACGCCACATCACTTATCCTTGCCTTAATACCCGCACCAATCAGCTGTCGTCACGTGTCTAATGATGTCACATTGACGTCACCAATTAGCCAAATCGCGCCACATCACTTATCCTTGCCAAAATGGCTTTGGGAATTTTTTTTCTTAAGGGTAAAAAAAATTAAAATTTGAAAATCCAAAAAAAAAAGAAGGAAAATTCTTAAAAATATTTGAAAAATTGCACAAAAATTATTAAAAAATATATAGAATATTCAAAAAATATTGTGGGACCATCCTTACTTAATTTTGATCAATTTTCAATGATTTTTCTTATATTAGTTGTTTATGTGTGTCTTGTTTGTTGCATGAATACATGTGTTGACCATTCTTTTATGCATGCTCGTGCCTGTATGCTTGTGTGCATGTGCGCACTTCCTCTATGAGGAAAATTTTTAAAAAAATTAGGGATCTTTAATCCTAAATTATCTTTTAAGGGGCGGAGATTCTAATTGAATCACTTTGTCTTTGGTGTTTCTTTTAGAATCTTTGGATTATGGTGCGCCTTGCATGTTTTTTTTTTTTTTTTGCATAAGTTGTGATTTAAATTACATACCATTAATATGTTTAATTGCTTCATTTTATTGCCTATTTGATGTGTCAATAACTTAAAACCTTAATGAATTTTTCTTTTAAATCTCGAAGGCTATGTGTTAGCCTAAGTGGTTACATGATCCTAATTGTTGTATTTTGATGATAACAACCCATTAATAGTTCTTAGTTAAACTAATTTTCGTATACTAAGTTGTGGCAGGTATAAGTGGCAAAATCACATAGATACGGGTTTTGTGCAAAGATCAAACGAACACTTTCATAGGCAAAGATCGAGTGGACATTTAAGAAGGAAAGATCAAAGAGAAAAATAACTCGAATGAACTCAAGCACGTCCAATGAAGAACATGTAAAAACATATGTATAATGGGGAGTGTTTGAGGTAGTGTTTATTGTAACTCTTGCGGTTTTATTTTACACATGTTTATTGAGAAAGAGTTGAGCGAATTGCATATGCATACTAGTTCATAAAAGTACATAGGATATTAGTGTATCACCAAGGTTCAATACTAATGAGTTTTCAAAGTCAAAACAAAAGTTTTATAAATATATCCTTTACTGAAATGTATTTTTATATGGGACAAGTTTTAAATCATATTACTATTATAATCTTTTAAAGATTTGGTCCTAGTTGGGTTTACAACCTCATTTATTTACCACTCAAATTCCTCTCTCGAATTTCCTGAAACACTCTTCAGTATTTGGAGCATAACTTTTGTTAGAGAATTTCAAAAAGGGCGATCTTGGTATTTACAGAAAATTAAGAAAAAATCTCATAACTTTTGTGTTGAAGATTTTTATAGATGAGAAGGTTTAGGTAATGAACAAATATGGCAAATTGTCGACGGTTTGCCTAGGTGCATCGACGGTTTCAAGTAGAGAGTTGAATTATTTTTTGCCTGAGGAAACCGTCGATGGTTTGGGGAAGTTGTTGACAATTTGCATCAGGTTCTACACTCCAACGGTCATAAAATGGCTTGTTTTCAAAGTATTTAATTATTTTAAATGCCTAAAAGCCATATAATGGCTAGTTGCTCAATTTGCCTATAAATACAAGTCCAAAGACTTATTTAAACATTCATTTAGGAATTAACATTTTTTGAATATCATTTATAAGCACTTTGCATTTAGTTCATCATATCAAGTGCTCAAAATCTCTCTTGCTCTTTAATCTTGTATGATTCATTAATTGACAGATTAGTGTGGGGTTTGTATTGTATTAGATATCGGCTCATTCGAGGAGCATTGTCTTTGTAATTCATTTTCTTATTGCAAAGGATTCTTGGTGAACTAAGTTGTGATAGGTTCTTAGTGAACCGTGATTGAAGGTTTCTTGGTGAACCTTATGAAGGCTCTTGGTGAGCATTAAGGGATTGGTTCCCTTGGAAAAGCTTTTGGTGAGTGTAAAGGGATTTGTTCCCATGTGAAAGCTTTTGATGAGCATTAAAGAATTTGTTCCCTTGTTGTGTAAAGATTTCTTTTATAGTTGATTGTGGAATCCTTGAGTATCTTAAGGCGCAAACGGAGGCAAGAGGCTAAACCAAGTTAATATTGTTTATTGAGTTTTTCTTCCCTATTCTCTTTAATTTATATCTTGTGCATGATTTATATTCTTTATATTGTGATATTATCATTTGTATTTTGCCAAGTTTTATATTTTGTAGAGGAAAGTTAAAATTCGCAAAAGAGTCCATTCACCCTCCCTCTAGACTTTACCCTAGCGCCAACACTATGTTTTTGAATGCCTTTAAGGTTTAAAGGCAGGTTGTCTTTTTATTATACTAGTCTTTCTAAAAATAAAGTTTAGGTAATGAGCACTTTTAAAATAAATAGAGGAAAAACATTGAACGAATAATCCTCGAAAGGATCACTAGGAGTTGTGTTCTTAGCACGTTTTTGGAGTCTTGGGGTGAGGAAAGTCTGTCCTTCACAGGGCTATCCAATATTTAAAAGCTATGTAACATAATAAATTGGAGAATTGAAGTCTTGATCGGTCAATTTTGAGTGTAATCTTTAGGCTAATTAGGTACCGTTTACTAGATGGGTATGAAGGGGTGCTAACACCTTTCCTTTGCATAATCGTACTCCCGAATTCAAACTTGTTGACACAGATCATTGACTAATGGCTTCCTTAGACCTAGGTGACCAATGAACTAGTAGTAAAATAGGTGTTCAACTGCACCTAAAATAAATAGGTTTGTGGTGACTCCATTGTTGTTGTTGTTGTTATTGTTGTTCTTATTATTATTATTATTATTATTATTATTATTATTATTATTATTATTGTTATTATTTTAATTTTTATGAAGAGACCAATTTCTCAATCTATTATATTACATTAGGCTTCATATCACATAATATCAAGTCTGCCATTCGGTCGAAAAGTATTTTAGAATTTCAATCTTGCCCATTTCCTAAGATTGTCCCTCCGGAACGTTGCGACACCTCTGATTATGTTTGTTAGGAATTTTTAGTTAATTTCCTTGGCAAGAAAGGTTTTGGTTAGAGATGGAGAACTTGGATAGGGAGGTGTTTATCTTCTTTCTCAGAGATTATTAATGGGAGTCACAAATGTGGTTTGGGACTTTGAAGGGGGGTTGGTTAGATAAGGGAATCTTTTTTTTTCATGTGGTGGATGCATTGAGTAGAATGATACATAAAGTTGTTGACAAGGGTTTATGAAAGGTTGAGGTGGGAGGGAGGGGGTGGTATCATCTTCTTTAAAATTTACTGATATTATGATTTTCTTAGATTATAAAACACATTGGTGTTAAGGAAGAGATGCTGGAGATATGATTCTTAGTTCTAAAAGGATTTTGGAGTTTACTTCTTTAGTAGGTGTGGTGTTTTAGAGTGACCTTAGACTTACTCGAAGTCCCTAAGGGAGACTTGTTGCTTTTTTTTTTTTTTTTAATCTTTCAATTTCTAATAAGATGGTTGCGTTTGGACGGGTAGAAGGGGATTTTTTTCTTTTTTTGGTATAGGGGGTAATAACACTCATTAATCTTGTCGTTTTACTATCCTTTCGTATTATTTGTCTTCCTAAAAATTCTTGGCGAGGTAGTTGAGAAGATTATTAGGTATTTTCTTTTTTTGGGCAAATGGTTATTATTGTTTCCCATAAAGGTGAATTCCTTGTGGCACAAAATGATAAGAAGTAAATTTGGCTTGCAAATAAATGGTTGGGGTCCTAATATGGGTCTTCGAATTTTAGTTGAGAGTCCTTGGAGGTATATTTCTAAAGTTTACCCTTTCTATACTTTGTTGACAAGTTTAAATTGGGCAATGGTTCTCATATTTGCTTTGGGAGGATGTCTGGGCAAGGGATTATTCTACTGCCTTTTTTTAGTCCATACTGCTATTGTTTTTTATTTTCTAATTCCAAGTGGTGATACTTTTTCTTAGGATATCCATTTTAGAAGGGATTTAAATGATAGGGAGCTACATAGGCTTTCTTTTTTGTTCTTTTTGTATTGGAGGAATGTTATGATGCATATGCACAAAAGTAGAAAAAGAATGGAATGAAAATTTGAATGGAAAACATGGCGAAATCAAGTAATAAATTCAATTCTATTTCCCTTGATTTATCCCATTCGTATGTATCAAATGCATAGTTCTTGGTTTATTACCGTGTCAAGCCTAATGTGTCTTTTCCACTTCATTATTTTCATTTTTGGGAGGCCAAATTCCCTTCTAAGATTAAATCATTTGTTTGGTTGGTGGCCCTAAATCAAATTAACACCAACAACCTCTTATAGAGTAGGCTTTTGGATGCATTGCTTACTGTCTTGCAAATGCATAATAGAAGACATTGACCTTTCTTAAAATTTAGTAAAAAGATAAGAATAATTTAAAAAATGTGACGAACTTTCTTTGAGATTTACTAAAAAGATACAAACCTTCCCTAATTTCTTTTTTTATAGAAAATATAAAAGAAAGTGTGTATCTTTTTAACAAATCTCAGGGGAGGTCTCTAGAATTTTTAAAATCTCGGGAGAGATCTCTAGGGTTTTTGAAATTTTAGAGAGATTCTTGCCTTTTCATCAAATCTTTTAGAGATGTCAGTGTTTTTTGTTCTAAAATAAATTATTTCATATATTGTATTCTGCATATTCAAAATTTGACGTTAAACTCAATCCAGCTCAAGCGATACAATTATAATGTCGGCAAATAAAAACACAAATCCATATCGTAAAAAAGGATACTAATGTCACCAAATTATTCTTTCAGATGAACAGCCTCAAATTTACCAAAACAGTAACACAACGCACCCGATACCGGCACCTAACTCCTTACTCAAGTTCAAGTCATGCCCTTAAAATATCTTTGCTTTAAGTGCTTACCAAGGTTAAGTTATTTTCATGCACTCAAAGAAATCAGATTGAGTAATGATTCAAATAGAATAACGATGCTTGCGTCACTCAATGAACACTTCTAACTTAATCCCTAATTTTAAAGGGATTGCACCTTGCTAGATGCCCACATAAAAACCCAACATGTGTACTAAAGGGTTAGAAATCTTCTTATTAAGAGGACAATTTGTTAATATCAATCTTCAATATTCCTCTGAACGTTAATTCCCACAAATGATTTAATAGGATGCTGGGAAGAAAGCAAAAGGGGGGTCCCAAGCATAGTTGAAGGTGACTGAGGCAGATCCAGCCAAGGGAATCCCACCATTAAGGAGGCATTTGTCTCCTTGCTTTTGAAGGCTAAAAGGAGGAACAACTTCTATGGTCTGAAATCCTTTGCAGTGCACAATTAGGGTTTTCTAAGCACAAGAGCAACCATTAATCACTGTCACTTTCCATTCTGGCTTATTCTCAATCACTCTATTTGTTCGTTCGGTGCCAATGGTGATGTTATTTAGTGAGCACTGACAATACCCTGCAATTCCAAAACTAGTTAGTACCAGTTTGAAACATGTTGAAAAATAAGAGTTGGTTAAGAAAGTATCATATATTTACGAATCTAAAAATTATGTAAGGTGCACTATAAGGGACATAACAAAAGAAGGATTGGACAATGTTGCCCCACGGATGAAGGCATAGACCATGCTTGTTATTTCTACGTACAAGTTTTGGGTAAGAATCATAGTAGAGAGCCCTTCTTTAAATTCTCCTACATGAATGAGAAGAGGTAAAGGAAAAACAAGAGCAATTCCAATTGTGTGCAAGCACAGTACCTTTTACTCTAATGTTTAAAACCTCAAGCAAGTCTCTTTGCTGAATAAAATTGTTACAAATAATAAGTCTCACTCACCACTCAAAGTGATTCCATGAACTGGAGCTTATTCAAAGAACCACGTAGATTCATCGACTTCTAACATAAAAATTTCAATCTTCAACTACTCTAGGAAGACACCTAATCTTATAATTGCACCAAATACATGATATGAAGGCTCGATCCCAAGGTCACAGGTTTGATTCCCTCTTGAGTTTATCCGAGTGAATTTCCAGAGATGTGTCAATGAACGGAGGGTTTTTACCCTCCCTGGTTTGGTGCCGCACCATAGTGTCCAAAGTGGCACGATGATGGCTAGAATTTCAAGTTATTCAAAAAAGAAAAACATAATATGAAGACTCAAAACAAAACAAAACTTTCCAAGTTTTCAAAACAAACACACCATAAGAAGACACCTTAATGATGAAACTCAGAACAAGAATTGCTAGAAGAGACATCTTGTATGCCATGGCAAAGAAATCTCCACTCCTCACTCCAACCTTTTACCACTTTTATTAATCTGCAGGCAAAATTACATGCCCACAATGTCCTATTTATAATGTTAACAAATGGAGAAGTGTCACTAGAGGGTCAAAGTGGGCAAAAACGGAAAGTAATTATTTTTTTGCTAAGCGAAAATGGAAAGTAATTAATTACATACTAATTAATTATGAGCCCAACCTATCAAATATTTTAAAATTTTGAAACTAAATTATTTATTTTTTGCATCTTTATTTTTCATTATATAAAAGTTTCATTTATGAGCCTTTGAAATTGTTTATTTTAAGAAATGATACTAAAAATATTAACATTAAAGAATCTTTCCATTTAAAAGAAAACGTATTAATTAATTTTTTCTATAACAATAATCCTTGAGATCTTTTAGAAAGTCATTCGGTAAGGATTCATATCATAGTGATCTGACAAATTTTACGTTGGCTATCAGCTACCTAACGCAACCCTCCTCCTTAACCCGAGCTTGGGATCAGCTGTGTGTGAAAAAATTAGGGCATTAAGTGCATCACAGGCGGAGTTTTGTTGTTGTTGTTGTTTGTTGTTGTATCTTTTAGAAAGTCACAATAAAAGAACATATTTTTCAAAATCAAAAATAAAATATAGGGAGAGAAAGAAATGCTCGACTCGAAACAATGAAGGAATGGTTCTGGACAAGATATGGTTCCTCCATACATAATAAATATATGAGTTGCAATAGCACTTCCACGATTCAACTTTTAAATAACTCAAAGTAGAGTTTGATAAAGGCCTTGTATTAATGGATTTAATGCACTTCCTTTTTAATCATGGTTTCCGCAAACAATTAATCAATCTATTTCCTTTAAGGTTTCCACAAAAGATCAATCAACGTACTCCCTTAATTAAAATTTTCTCAATCTCAATGTCAATTCAATTTCCTGCACTTAAATATGCATCCATGCAATTTATATATATATGCAAAAATTTAAAAGTAAAGGAAAAGAGTGAGATCGAGTTTTTTACGAGGTTCGGCTATACCCGCCTACGTCCTCGTCTTAGGCAACACCACCTAAGGATTCCACTATAATGCTTTTTTACGAGTAGGAGCAACCTTACAATCCCTCCTTCAATAGGCTAGAGTACACCTCTCTAAACGATACCTACACGCTTGGCACAATGATTCAACAACCCTGAATCGTCAAGAAAACAAAGAAACAAGAACAATTTCTTGCGTACAAGAATTAGCCTCAAATAGAGCTGGTTAGTACAAGATTAAGCACAACTAATCAATAATTTAAAGTAAATGTTAATGAAGAATGAAATTGAAGCCCAAAGAATATGTCACCAGGATTCTTCCTTTGATTTGAATAAAAACTTAGAAGTTTAGCTAAGAGATTGATGATCAAATACTTAGTGATTCTCAAAAAATCATAGCAAGTAGATGTGTGCAAGAGGGCTTTGAGAGAGTATGAGCAATATAGCTAGAAATCAGATTTTCAATTATTGATGTTTTATTTAATTTGAGAAATCATGTATTTATAGGCTCAAAAAGGTATATTTTTGTGTTACTCAAGTTACTTGGAGTGTTTTTCAAGTTTTACAAAGTTTGGGCCACAAGCAACATAATTTGAATACTTTAAAACTGTTTAAAAACTAGTTGTTACGAAGATCAGTCGCCTGAACCCATCAGGGTCAGCCGCCTGATCTTTACATACAATGTATTTTTCAGTTCATAATAGGGTTAAACGCTTGAGGTTTCATGGGTCAGTCGCCTGATCCTACACTATCTAGCAATTTAATTCAGCAAAAATGTCAGTCATCTAACCAAACAAGGGTCAGTTGCCTAAATAGTTAAAAACGCTGTTTTTAAAGTTTGTTTCCAAAAACCTTAACCAACTTGGTTTGATACTTTTAAAAAGTATTAATTCACTCTGAAAAATAAGCAGCGCGAAGGCTATCCCAGGTATAAGAGTTTGGTCGGGTAATAAATAGTCTAAGGGCCAAATCATCTCCTATGTGAATGTAGTTTAGCTCTAAATTTTGTGTAGTCTCAAAAGAAATGAAGAAAAGAAAAGTTTATTGAACACAGTTTAGATTTGGTTTCTGATATTTTTGAGATTTTTTCAATGGAAATACGTAAATCCTAACTAAAAGATTAACATGTGTTAAATGAACTAAATAAATGCCAGATTCAGTACCAGAATAACAAAAGAAACAAACCTATAATCATTCAACTAAATAAAGACCAACTATGCTAAATAATAAGTAAAACCCAACCAAATGAAAGTACGAAATTTTATAATGAGATCAGACAAAATTAAAATTAACAACCATAAAATCATCAATTAACACCAACTAAAATATAACTCAACAAGATAAAACTAAACTTGACTTAATAATAAACTATAAACAAAACTGAAAGTAATAATAATCCCAGCTGTAAATTGAAGTAAACTAAAATCTTGACAATGAAAATAAATTTAACAACATTAAACTAAGAAGAGAGAGAGAGAGAGAGAGAGAGAGAGAGGTGGCAAGGCCATGAGGGAGCCCCAAGGCTGCTCCCTATGTGTGGCGCAAGCCCCTGGAGAAGACCTTCCCAAACACCCAAAAGAAAACCCTAATTAAACCTCCCAAAAGACCCTTGCTGCCCCTTGTAATTCAGCCTTGGAGAGAGAGGGAGAGACCTAGAGCTTCATGGAGACCCAGAGAGACACAGCGCATACTTCCTGCATGGTCGGGTCACATAAGCCCAAAGGCCTCTTTACTTTTCAAATTCCTAGCCCAGTCCACCTTTCTTGACTTTTCCAAGCTTTTAATTCAATGCCCTCAAAAGCAATTTTTTTTTTCAATTCCTTCAAGCCTCTAGGCATGGCTGCTTGCATTTTCATACACATGAGCTTCTCGACCTTCTCTATTTTATCTCCAGCCCATTAAATGCATACATGGCTTCCAATTGCATGACACGACTTCCTTTTTGACGTACAAAGAGTATCTAGAAAAAAAACAAGAAATTTGAGTTTCATGAACTTTGAGTTGATGTCAAAAACTCGAAAGAACGATAAATGGCTCAACAGTACCTCACAAGGTGTCAAAGTCGCCATGGATGCTCTCTCAGTACTCACAAGGAACCCTAAGTGCTACAAGTCACGTGAACGTTGTGTTTTTAGCCTCATGAGATACCATGTAAATACAAGAGTTTATATAGCCAGATTAATACGAATTAACTACTAGTTAACCTACATAGAGTTACAATTCTTAAATTAGCCATATAAGGAGAAACTACACATAAATAACCCAAGTGTGTAACTTCTAGGTTATATTCAAGTATGTAAAGGGTATAAATCAGTGTTAATTATGGCCTAGCCATCCATAAGCAAATTTTTTTTTTCAATGTATTTTCTCATCCCCTCCCAAAAAAAAAAAAAAACTAAAGTAGAACATTGTCCTCATTGTGAAAGCATGGGGGAAATAGAAAAAATGTGCATGAGGGGGAAGTAGAGCGTACCTGGGTGGAGAAGTGAGGGAAAAAAAAACTGAAACTAAGGAAAAATGCACCTAAAATTTAACTAAAAATAAAACAAGGTAAAATAAAATGAAAAGAAAGGAAAAAAAAAACATTACAGTCAATCTGACGGAGGCTCTAGGGGAATTTCATCTGGTGGGTGGAGGTCTATAAATTGAACCGGTGAGTCTCCAAATTTGAGTCGTCACAATGAATCAGTCTTGTTACCTGCATAAAAGTTAGCCTCAAATAAATCAATACGTTCTAAGGTACTAGACAAAACACGTATAGTCTGTCTTCCTTGTTTTAACAAGAAATGATCTTTATTCAGTATATTTTCTTGGAAATTCACTTCTTTAAGAATCAATGTTTGAGGCAAAGTTGTCAGAGCAGTTACCTTTGGTTCTTCAGAAGCATCAACATTAAAATTTTTACCTGCTTCCTTGAAATTTAAACTCTCACCATTTTGCTCAACTTCTTTATCGGGTGTACCAATCACCTTACCACTGCGGGGATTTGCTTCATAATTGCACTCCTTGACATTTACTCCAATAGGGAGTGACGGTTCCACGGCTTCCAATCTCTGAGGATAAGGTACGACAAGTTGTTACTCCTTATTCATCTCGGCCTCCTCATTAACCGACTTCTTCACTTCTAAGCTCGCTTCCTCTGATTTTTCTGACTTCATCTGATCCAGATTCCACAAGTCCTATCTGGTCCATGATATTGGTTTGATTTATATTAAAAGGTATTAGAGCAGTGAAATCTCAATGTATGTATTTTTAAAGAAATATATAGAAAGAAAAAGCGAGTTGTTACAGTTGTGATTAGGCCACTCTTAATAAAACTCCTTATGAATTGTGGTATGGCCATAGACCCAATATTGCATATTTCCATGTCTTTGGCTATAAATGTTTTGTTCTTAGAGATAATGAACACTTAGAAAAATTTGATATAAAATCTGATGAAGGTATCTTTCTAAGTTATGCATTGAATAGTAAAGCATATAGAGTGTTTAACAGAAGAACTCTAACTGCTGTAGAATCTATTCATGTAGTATTTGATGAGTCCAATCCCTTTTTTAAAAGAACTGATGAGGATGATCTTGAAATAAGAAAGCAATTAGAAAATTTATCCATTGAAAATAATGTAGAAAAGAGCATTAAAATTAAAGAAACGCCTACTGAGGATAAACAAGTAGAGAGTGAGGTATATGAACTACCTAATGAATGGAAATTTGTAGGAATCACCCCATAGATCAAATTATAGGTGAACCATCACGTGGAGTAGCTACCTGATCATCACTTAGAAATATGGTTAGCCACTTTACATTCTTATCATAAGAGGAGCCTAAAAATGTAAATGAGGCCATTGAAGATGAATCTTGGATGTTATCTATGCCGAAAGAATTAAACCAATTTAAGAGGAACAAAGTCTGGAACTTGGTTCTAGACCTGATGATCACACTGTTATTGGAACTAAATGGGTTTATAGGAACAAGAAAGATGAACAGACTAGTAGCTCAAGGGTACAACCAAGAGGAAGGTAAATATTTTGAGGAAACCTATGCACCTATAGCTAGGATTGAAGTTATTCAAACGTTATTAGCATATGCTACTTTTAAGAACTTCAAATTATATCAAATGGATGTTAAAAATGTATTTCTAAATAACTATATAATTGAGGAAGTATATGTTGAACAACCTCCAAGATTCGAAAACAACAAATTCTCAAATCATGTTTATAAATAGTCTAAGGCCTTGAATGGGTTAAAGCAAGCTCCTAGAGTTTGGTATGAAAGGCTAAGTGGTAATCTATTAGATAATAGGTTTATTAAAGGGAAGATAGACACAACACTCTTCATAAAGGCTAAAAATAAGAACATGCTCCTAGTGTAGAAATATGTAGATGACATCATTTTTGGAGCAACAAATGAAGAGTTGTGTAATGAGTTTGTAGATGCATGCAAAATGAATTCGAAATGTGCATGATAGGTGAACTTAATTTCTTCTCAAGACTTCAGATAAAACAGGTCAAACATGGAATCTTTATAGACCAATCAAAATATATTAGAGAGTTGTTCAAGAAATTCAATATGGAAAATAGTAAAATTTTAGGAAACACCTATGAGTTCTTCAACAAAATTAGATAAAGATAATTAAGGTATACCAGCAGATGTTAAGCTCTACCATGGCATGATTGGTAGTCTGTTATACCTGACCACTAGCAGACCTAATATTATGTTTAGTGTATGTATGTGTGCAAGATTTAGGCCAAGTTACAAGAATACTTAGATACCTTATTGGGATTATTGAACTAGGATTATGGTATCTTAAGTACACTTCATTTGAGATTGTCAGTTACTATGATGCTGACTTTGCCGGTAGTAAAGTAGATAGAAAAAGACGAGCGGCACTTGTCACTTTTAAGGACAATCTCTAGTTTCTTGGTTCTCCAAGAAACAAAACTTAGTTGTACTATCAATAATTGAGGCTGAATATATAGCGGCTGGGAGTTGTTGTGCTCAAACGCTTTAGGTGAAGTAACAACTCATGAATTATGGATTGTACTATGACATGATTCCTATAAAATGTGATAACACTAGTGCAATATATATCTCAAAGAACCCCATATCACACTCACGAACTACGCACGTAAAGATTAGACATCACTTCATTCGTGACCATATACAAAAGGAAGATGTGACACTTGAGTTTGTGAGCATAGATGAGCAATGGGATGATATATTAACAAAACCACTTTAGAAGGATAGGTTTATCCAAATCAGATGTGAATTAGGCTTGATGCACAATAGAGAAGTTAGTTAAAGATAAAATGAATTGAAGTGCATAACTAAGGGGGAGCAACTTGACCTGAAACTACTTTGGCTCTAAAATTAAGCATTTTCATATAATGAACTACACATTTAAACTCTTTTATGAAGACTTGATGCATCTTGATTAAAAGCATGAATATTGAACTGACTTGTTTGCATGCTTGTCTTAATGTTGATTGAAATACTATTTTGTACTCAACATGAAATTTTTTTTTTCTCCAAAATAGTTCTATTTTTGTCAAAATAGAAATTTCTCTAAGTTGAGAAGTTTTTTTTTAATGATTATATCCTTTTGCCTTGGCCCTTTGTGTTGATGTCAAAAGGGTGAGAAATATTTCCTAGCAAAATTGGGCATAAATCTTGTGTAAGAAAACTTGGGGGAGACTTAACTATGTAAACTGTTTTAAAAATCTTTATTGTCTTCATTCTACAATATGTTTAGATTACATTGCAATAATTTTTAATCATGCATATTCATAGGGGGAGCCTTTTTAGGCTAAACCCAAATGGTTGCTCATGTATTTGTCATCATCAAAAAGGGAGAGAATGTTGACTCTATGAGTTCAATCTCATTTTCATAATGACAAATCACATAGTATCTTACCTATGCATTGAGTTTTTGAACAAGATCATTACTTAGCTTGCAAGGATAAGGATGCTATGAAAGTCATGAGGAACTTGAAGCACATACAGTTTAGCTCAGTCCACGGAAGTAGAAGAACAAAAGGATGAAGAAAACTCAATCTTTCAGCTGTAATTTGTATTTAGTCTTGTTTGTATTTACATGTCTCATAAGATATGATAGGAAGCTCAAAATGACCAATAGACTGACCCTAGGATGCATGTTTTTCATGAAATATTCATATACACTTGACCTAGGTTGGATTTGTATTTTAGAAGGTTAATAGGGCTTAAAAGAAGGGCACTCGTCAACTAGTCCCTTGGCCTCGTTGATGAGCAAATACCGAGTCCCTAATTTTCTCAGACAAGCCACTCGTTGACTAATCCCCCGGTCTCATTGACGAGTGAGTGAAGGACACTCATCAACGAGTCTGCAGACAGACCTGACACTCTTGCGCTCAACGGGCAGTATTTTTCTTTAATAAAATTATTTTTAATGATCCAATAGGTAGAAAACATTTAGATGTCAAAAGTGCATTTCAATATCAACCCTAGAAACTTATTTTAGCACTCTTGCCTACATTCTCTCACACTCAAATCATTGTTGGGCATTCTTTTCTTTTATCTTCAAGATCCAAGAGCATCCACTCACATCATCTTGCAAAGTTATATTGATCTTGAGGTCTGGTGAATAAGTTTTTGTTTTAGGCATTCAAATCTTATTTTTCTACTTTCCTACTCACTTTATTTGATGTATCTATTGGGGGCAAAAACTTTAGTTTTCCATATATCCATTGTTTGGAAAATCTTTTGGGAAAAAGTTTATACTAGGACTTGAATCTTTGAAGCATTCTCTTTCATATTGTTTTATTCAAAAATTTCTATTCTCTTATCTTACAAAAGTTATTTATGAGCAAACCCTAGATTCTCCAACTCATACTATTTGAAAAATCAATTTTTGGAGATATATTGCATTGGGTTTAGATCTTTGGAGAAATTCATTATACATATTCTCTCTTGAACTTCAAGTTATATCTTGTGAGAGTATTTAGATTCAATTGTATTCATTAGCTTATTGAGAAGCAGTTGAGTGTATTCAAAATTATTTGTCATCACTTGTATTGAAGGTTCAGGTTGTGAACCGAGAGGAGGAAGTTACACCTTTTGTAAGCAGCAGATTATAAGGAGGTAGCTATGCCTATTGTAAGCAGCAGATTGTAACGAGAAACTCCGTCCCAAGTTAAGGAGCGGTATAGTGGAATCCTTGGATAGTTTGCCCAAGGAGAGGACATAGTTTGTATTTGGCCAAACCTTGTAAAATCTAGAGTTTGCATCTCTCTTCCCTTATCTCATTTTATTTCAGCTTGCGTTTGATTATTTATTTCACATTTGCCTATTGTGTATGTCTTAAATATTTTTTGCACTTGAGATTGATTGGGTAATATTGAATTGTTTGAGATATACATAGCTTGAATCTATTAGGTTGTGTAATACTAAAATCTGTGTATCTCCAAATTTGTACTTGTGTGGTTGGGCTTTCAAAATTAGAAATTATGAGAATTAAATATTTTTGAATACCCAATTCACCCTCCTCTTAGGATTACTCCTAAAATCACAGTTTGGTTGCCAACTAGTATGGCGACTTTTTTGAAAACCAAGCAAGTGTGGATAATCAAACCATTGATTATCTAAATCACCCTATTTATTTTATAAAATGGAGTTACTACTTGATTTGTTTTGAAAAGGAAAATTAAAACAAAACATTTAATAAAAATTATGTTTGGGAGTATGATTGTGAACAATTGTGAACACAAAAGGTAGTCTCTTCAATTCCTTTTTGATGGAATTTAAAGCACTAGCACCCTTAACACCTATTCTATAAATGATTACCGTACTTTCCTTGTTTGTTCGTGTGTCTCTCTTAAGAAAAAAAATTATTTTTTTATGAAAAAAAATATTTTGAAATCATGGAGAATGAAGTAAGCAAGAGCCGATCGACCTTGCCCATTGAGGTTAGTTGATTGCGTACAATAGTTTATCCTTTTTTGGTATTTTTTAAAAAAAAAAAAAAAAAAATTTATGTCCAATCCCACTTTTGAAAAGGCTTTAGTATGGTCTATGCAAAGCACTTAACCTCATGGAGACCCTACTTATGCCTTTCCAAAACAAGCAAAAATTCATACACAAACTTAAAAAGAAAAAATGAAGACTTTTTTTTTTTTTTTTGGTTTTTGGTTGATTGGCTCAATCTACTAATGCAGACTACATATATATTCTCTAGAGAGGAATTAAACCATCTGTAGTTCATCAAAATATTTCAAATTAGAATTTGGAAAACATTTTTGATGATTTTTGAAGTTCTTGGAAAAACTTTTTGTTGAAAAATCTCCTCTTTTTTTTTTTTTAAAGCTTTAATTTTTCAGTGAACTCTCTGAAAAAATAGAGCCTTGAAACCAAATTAAAGTTGAAAAAGAGAATAGTTTTCCATCCCTAAGCCACTTAATAGATGATTACTTAAAAAAAATGTCATTTTTATTACTTTTTAACCTTGAAAAATTGGTGATTTTTTTTTTTTTTTTTTTGTGGGAGAACCACAAGCCTGACTTTAAAACTCATTGAAAGGAAAATTGAAACCTCTAGAAAATGTCCAAAAGCCACATCATGGACATTCATTCCAGAATTATATTTTGAGAAGTTTAAAACACTTGAAAACTCTTGAAAACACTTAAGAAAGTGAATTTTTGATTTTTTTTTTGTGAAAAAATCATTAAATCACATCAAAATATTAGGAAACATACTTGACCATATGGTATGGTGAGTGTTTCGATCCATTAGCATCATTTAAAAGCTAGAAAGGTTTAGAAAAAATGGCCAAAACTTGGCTTCTAAACTAGGTGGTCAACTGCCTTTAGAGGTCAATCAACCATCGATAGTAGCCACGGACTACATTTTTTAACGGAGAAGGGGGTGAAGTCGACTATGCTTGCAGGCAGGTTGACCACATGCATGTCTCTTTTTGGGGAAAAAGAAGAAGAAGAAGCAATTTTACGTATTTTTGTTCAACTTTTTACCAATTCAGATCATGGTTCCCTCTATCTAAATCCTACATGACATCTTCACATCAATATTCATGACTTTCAAGGAAAAAAAATTACAAAAACACATTTGTATTATAAAAATATACCCAATTTCATGCAAAAGGAATGACAAATTAAAACATGGAAATGACCAAAGTTAAAAAACATAGCAAATTTGTTTCAAATGGGGACTCACTCCTTAGAATGCACACATCCCAAAAAGCAAGAAGAGAAAAGGATGTAATTCTCTTCCAAGTTTTTCAAAGTAGAACTCACTTTTTTAACCTCAAGAGTAGTCAAATTTTCTCTATTTTTTATTTCCTTAGCTCTACTTGGATGTGCTAGAAAAGCCTCCAACATGGTTTATTTATAGACCATGTAAAAATTGGAGAAAAATAATTTTAAAATTTTAATGCAAAAAATTCAAATTCAAACTAAAATAATCACCAACCAATAACTACTAATAACCTTGGTCGTTACTTGGCATGTGACAACAATTAAGACACTTGGTACATCCAAATTTGTTGACCAATCAAATCAAAACAACTCAAAACTTCAAATCTTACCACCCCAAGAGGATCGATCGACCCTTATTGGATGGCACTAAAAATAGGAAAGGAGAAAGGAATAGGTTGACTGCCCTTGGTCAACCAATCATTTAGTGGTGTTTCTATGATGTAGCCATACCTAAAACAAAACAGATTAGTGCGATTCTATTGAATATTTATGAACCCATAATCTTATTCCACACTTGCTTGGTCGCCATTCGAGTTGACGCGTTTGGTTTGAACCCCTTGGTCCAAAATGTGTCAATAAAATGAAATTGGATGGAATGGATTTTGAAATTGGAAGGAATGTGTTTAGCAGGATGCTCCTTCGACTCCCGTTGACCTGAAAGAGGAAGAAAAGAAAGGCTTGGAGGACCCGGAGTGTACTCCGGGGGATCACTCTGATGCCTAAGTAAGAGGAATGCTTTTAGAAAGGCTAAATGCAATAGTATAATTGTGTTGAATGACTTACCTTGGACTTTTCTCCGAATCTCTTCTTATAGGGGCTCGAGTTGACCGTAGGTTGGCTCGAATTTATTGTGCGGGGGCGTGAATTGCTCTCCAGCCATAAGTGCGTGCACCTATTACTCGACTATTAAAGTCGCTGGCGTGGATCTCTCCTCCTCTTGATTGGGTTGGAGCTGATTACTCGTCTGGATGTCAAACTCGGAAAAGGTGCAAGATGGGCGTTGACCTGCCCTCATTGGTTAGGTTATTTTGGGCATATTAGTTGTCCCCCCTTTAATTTCAAATTTCTGGAAAGAATTTTGAATAATTGTTTTGTCTGCATCTTGGTTTAATGTTCCCAATCTATATTTGTTTCCTCTTCTTCTCCTTATTCTTCTTCTTCTTCTTCTTCTCTTTCATTTTATTTTATTTTTTTTTTGAACGAGGTGCTAAGCAACCTGTGCCGAGCTGTCCAAGCTGTTCATGCCGAATTGTTTTGTCTGAGCTATTTTGTCCGAGTTCTTTGAAGTGTTGCTCGGGCTGAGCTATTTTGCCGAGCTGTCTTTGCCCGAGCTATCTGTGCCGAGCTGCTACGGCGAGTTCTTTGAGGAGTTGCTCGGGCCGAGCTGTTTTGCCGAGCTGTTTTATCTGAGTTGTCCGTGCCGAGCTGTTTGTGCCGAGCTACTTCGTCTGATCTCTTTAAAGAGTCATTTGGGCCGAGCTGTCTTTCCGGGCTGTAGTAACTGGGAAAAAATAATAATAATAATAAAATTTAATTTTAAAAATATATATAATAATAATAAAATAATAAAATAAAATTAATTAATTAAATTAACAAGTAAAATGAATAGTATGATAAGGAAAATATATATATATATATATATATTGAAGCATGTATATATATATGTGTGTGTGTGTGTGTGTATATATATATATATATAAGTAAGTTATTATGATATGTATTTAATATAAAGGTTAAAGGTGTGTATATATATATATAGAAAGTGGAAAGCTTCTTCAAGAAGCTTACTTGGATATTTTTTTGGAAGTGCTCTCTCTTTCTCTCTCTCTTCTCTCTCTCTCTCTCCTACGACTCTCTCTCTTCGATTCTGGGCTAGTTTTACTCCGGATCGACAAACCGAAACCACCACGACGCTCCTGGCGAAGTTCTCTACAAGTCTGCCGGAGCGGATCGTTAGGGAAACGAAGTTGGATTTCATCCCAAATCCAAGGTAAGACTTTATATTCAATATTTGGATTTTTGACAGTTGAAGAAAGTGATATACGCGTAAAAATACTGAACTTTAATACTGGAAATTTTCAGTTCCAGGGTGTTGATTGGGAACGTTGAGAATCATCCCTAAGTTGAGGTAAGACTTTTATAAGTCGAATTTGACTTAGTGGTAGTTATAGAAAATGTTGTACGTACGAAAATACTAAACTTTAATTCTGCGAGTTTTCATTTTCAGGGTGTTGAGTTGAGAACCTTGTGGGTACGGGAAAGATTTTCTTAGGGGCTTTTTAGAAATCAGGTAAGGGGATAAACTAAGCTAGTTTTGTTTTAAGAAAATGCATGTATATATATATGTAGCATTTGGTTTTAGGAAAAATAAATATATTTATATATATGATTTATATTTGAAAAATACTGTTTAAATGATGATATGTTGAATACGTGGAAAATTTGTTTAGTGTGGCATGAGTATAAAAATGTTGTGAAATACTGTTTTTTTTGGAATGGGGATGATATGGATTTCTATGATGAAAAACCGGTGTACGGGCCGAGATATTTTTATATGTATATGTGATTTGCCGGCGTATGGGCCGTGCTATGTGGATGAGATTTGCCAGCGTATGGGCTGTGCTATGTGATTTGCCAACGTACGGGCTGTGCTATGTGATTGCCGGCGTATGGGCCGTGCTATGTGGTTTGCCAACGTACGTGCTGTGCTATGTGATTTGCCGGCGTACGGGCCGTGCTATGTTAAAATGTGTAATACCGGCGTACGGGCCGATGATTTTTATGATACACGTATATATGTGAAATGATATGATTGATGTGAAAATAAATGATATGAGATATTTATGTATCACGGTTTTAGTATATGTATATGATATCAGAACCTGGTTGGCTTGGTCTAGGCTAGCACTTGCACGGTACCATTGCTATGTGTCCATGGTCCTCGTGATCATGATATCTGTGTTAACGCCGCTGTATGGAGTGGTGTGAGATTGGATGGTCGATGTGGTTATTTTCAAGAAGTGTGCTGTTATCGCCCCTGGTGTACGGACCAGTCTGGGTAGACCTATCGGACCTACAGACTACTGTTTGACTTGGCAGTGGTCGACCAACCATTGTTAGGTCCCCCCTTTGGGCCACACAACCCAGTCATGTGGGGGTAATACATGACAACAGCCAGCTAACCTACCAGGATTGTTTTATGTTATTATTAGTGTATGAGATGAGATATGTTTATAAAAATGCAGTATATTCTGCTATGTGTTGATATGCATATGTTTTCCCAGATTTGATAAACAGTATTGAATATGTTATATATGGTATATGTAGAACACAGAATACTCAGGTTGCCACACACTGGTATTAGTTTATTTCCCTTACTGGGAGGTGTCTCACCCCTAAATCTTATACATTTTTCAAGAGCCCCTAATAGGAGAGCGGGAAAAGCCCCGCTGATCTAGATTAGTTGTTTGCCATCTTTGGAAGGGTAAGTTTTTGGTAGGGACAGTTAGGTTTTGTGGGGATTGTCCCTAGATTTCATTTTTGAGATGTATATACTGTGAGATAGTAATTGTAGTGACTCTGGTATGTGTTATGCACATTATGATGAGATGTGTATGATTTTATACTTTCTGCTGCGTAGGCTTCTGCTGTATGTTTTGTTATATCCCTGGTGCCCACGGGCCCAGGTGGATTGTGACCTGCTGAGTTGGAATGTATGATGTGATGATAATTTATTTATATAAAAAAAATATATATGTGAAAAAGGAGCAGGTCGTTACACGGGTTGTTTGTGCCTAGCTGCTTCATATGAGCTCTTTGAAGAGTCATTTGGGCCGAGCTGTCTTGCCGAGCTGCTTCGTCCGAGCTCTTTGAAAAGTTGCTCGGGCCAAGCTGTCTGATCTGCTCCATTGAGGGACGTTGGCCGACCTGTCCATAAAGGGTATTCGGCTGACCTGTTCCTTGGAGGGAATTTTTGCCAACCTATCCAACCTGCTCCATGTGGGGAAATTGGCCGGCTTGCTCTATGAAGGGAATTTGGCAAACATGTCCCATGGAGGGAATTTTTTCCGACCTACCCGACCTGTTAAGGAGGGGGAATTGGCCGACTTATTCCATGAAAGAAATTTGGCCGACCTATCCGACCTGTTCCTTAGAGGGAGTTTTTGCCGATCATCTGTCCGACTTGCTCCATTGAGGGGAAATTTGGCAGACCTGTCCAATAGAGGGATTTTTTGTCGATCATCTGTCTGACCTGTTCGATGAGGGGGAATAGGCTGACTCAATCTGTTCCATGCATAGAAGTTGTCTGACCTCATCTGAGCCACGCTTATTTGTTGGGCTGTTTATTGGCCTGTCCATTCGTGCTTATCTACTTGGCTGTTTTTGGCCTTTCGAGTCGTGCTCGTCGTTTGGGCCTATAAACCTTATGAGTCGTGCTCATCTGCTGGCCTGTTTTTGGCCCTACGAGTCGTGCTCGTCTTTTGGGCCTATAAGCATGATGAGTCGGGCTCATTTGTTGGGCTGTTTTTGGCCTTGCAAGCTGTGCTCGTCGTTTGGGCCTATAAGCCTGATGAGTCGTGCTCATCTGTTAGGCCATTTTTGGCTTTACGAGTCGTGCTCGTTGTTTGAGTCTGTAAGCCTGATGAGTCGTGCTTATCTGTTGGGCCGTTTTTGGAGCCACGCTTGGCAGCATCGCCTCAGCCACGGGTGTATCATGCTTAGTGAGTCGTGCTCCTTTATTAGATGTCTTATCTACACATTTTCCCGAGGTGTCGTCACATCCTTCTTTTCCTGCAAAAGTGATAAATGGATGCTTTAAATGCACCATACCTTGGGAAGTGGCTTGGATGAAACGTTCTCATTTATGGTCCCCTGTCTGACGTTGCGTCCGAGACGACGTAGTCTTTTCGAGGCGCCGTTTATCCTTGGGAAGTCACGATGTACCTATGTTAGAGATCTCCTGTGGGTTGATGGGATTATTTGCGTCTTTTTTCCCCTCGAGACGCAATCCTTTTTTGGAGAGGAGAGATTTGGAGATTCCCACCTTAGGGATTCGTGCCCTCCTCTCTTTATAAAGGCTAGGAGACTCCTTCATTCTGCACATTTCTTCTGAGTAGAGGACTCCTTCGTTCTTTTCTCTTCTTCAATCCACGGAGTCTCCCATCTGTCGCTAGGTATGCTCCCCCTCTCTACTATATGTTTGTTTTGTTGTTCTTTATGTTCTTCGCTGTTCTTGCGTTAACTTTGTGTTTTTGATCTTTTTTTGTAAGATGACCTTGCTATTTATTTGAGGAACTTTACTATTTTGATCTGCTTGGGCATCTTTTCTTCTTTGTTTTTGTTGGGTGCTTGCCCGTTTGATCTGTTGGTAAGGCATTGTCTCATTCACGCTTTGTTTCCCCTCATGGAGTCTTCTTCACAGCCTATGAGGGTTCTTACTATGGTGAGGAACGCCCGTTGTGGCCTCACCCCTTTCGACTTACAGAATGTTCGTTACTTCTTTGCTATACCATAGGGTATTACTGTTAGGTTACCCTCTATTTCCGAGTCAGCCTTTAACCCAGGTTCCGGAGAGCTCTACCTCTATATAGATTATTTAGATTTGGGTCTCAGGCTTCCTTTTCCCCCCTTTGTCTCTAGTGTATTATGTTTCTACCAGATAGCGCCTTCCCAACTTGTTCCAAACTCCTATCTCTTGCTCACCTGTTTTGCTGTCCTTCTGCTCCGCCTCGGCCACCAGCCAATAGTTCCTCTCTTCAGGAGTTGTTTTCAGATGCGAATACATTTTGTAGAGAAGGAGTTGTACTATTTCAACTCTTTACCAGGTTGTAAACTTTTTTTGTCGAGCGGCTCTTCCATACATAATTGGAAGTCTCGTTACTTCTTTGTTTCGGGAGAGTTGAACTACAAGGGCTCTTTGGTCTGGTCTTCTCCTCTTGATGGTAACGTGGTCTCTACCTTCTCCACCTTCTTCTGCAGGGCTACCAGTAGGTTATCCGCTGACTCAACTTTTTCCTTTCGTCCCTTTTCCTTTGTAGTTCGGGTGCGCCACCTTCTTCCAAGGCTTTCACCCGATGAGCAGGTCATCCTGAAAGAGCTTCGAGCCCTTGGCGAGCAGGGTATTGTCCCTCATGAGGAGCTGCTCCAAGAGCGTGTCCTCGTTCAGTGGGGGATCAACCTCGTTTCCTCAAGTCTCTTTTCGCCTCTGATTTCTATATGTATGTATCCGGACATTATCTCTATTGTTAGTGCTAACTCTTTTTCTCTACCCTTGCAGATATGGACTTCAGCAGATATGAATCTCTCATGGGGGAAGCCAGAAAGCAAAGGGTAAGCAGGAGTAGGAAGAAGAGAAGGGAGATCGAGGGGGAATCTTCCCAAAGGGATGCACCCGCTACAGGTGATTCAGGTGTACATCAAGAAGAGATCAACGTTGCTCCTCCTCCGATCCCTCAGCTTCTTACTGAAGCGATTTTTCATGAGCCGACCAGTTCCGCCTCTGCTCTCCGTCGAGCAGTGCACGCTGAGGATTTTGTGTAGGCCCAATGTACTCTTCCTGATGCTCTTTCCGTGAAGATCCGTCACACCTCATACCAGGTGTATATTCTTTAACTGGCCTTATTCTTCTCCCCATATACATAGTTTTGTTGACTGTTTTGTGTTTTTGTGTTCTCCCTCGGCTGGCAACGATGGCTCTGACCCAAGAGGAGAAGGTTGCCAAGATGTACCGACAGACCTTGGATAACAGGGAGAAGTATGTTGTTGCTCAGAACGAACTGCGCGAGGCCGAGGTCTGTGAGCGGGCTCTGTAAGTCAAGATCGAGCGCCTTCATAGGGAGGAGTTACCTGCCAGGGAAGCTGCCACTGCTGCTACTGCCTCCCGAACTGCAGTAAAGGAGCACAAGGACTCCAACCAGTTCGTCATTGATACTTCCAAAGCATATCGGGTGGGATTCAGGAGGTGCCGGGACCAAGTCAAAACCAAACACCCTGAGCTTCCGCTGAACGGTGTGAGCTCACATGGTTATGGCAATGAGAGTCCGGAATCCATCGAAGATCTGGATGAGGATGAGGAGGGAGAGGAGGAGCAAGCTGGAGAGGGAAGTAAAGTAAGCTAGTTTGTAGGAACTTAACTTGTAATTTTTCAAACTTTATTGACGTAGTACAACTATTGTAATTGATACTTTTATTACAGCACTGCAAGTAGCGCTTTTCAAGAATAGTATTTTTTTAACATTTCCGAGTTCCATGTGTTTTTAATCTCTTTCTCCCCTACATCTTCCAACTTGTATGCCCCTAGTTTTATCTCTGTTGTGACTCTGTATGAGCCCTCCCAATTGGGCTTTAACTTGTGCGACCCTGACTTGGATAGGTTGTTCCGTGCTTTTCTCAGGACTAAGTCTCCCGGCTGGAAATTTCATACTTTGACGCATTTATTGTAGTACATGGCTACTTTCTATTGGTATGCTGCAACTTTTAGACTCGCCTGATCCTGTCGCTCTTCTAGTAGGTCTATTTTTGATCTGAGCTCTTCGTTGTTGGTCTGCTCGCTGAAGTACTGCCTCCGCCAGGAGGGTATCCCTACCTCTGCTGGGATGACCGCATCTGTGCCGAAGGCGAGCATAAAAGGAGTTTCACCTGTTGCCTCCCTCTTGGTGGTGTGGTATGTCCATATGAGTGAAGGGAGTTCCTCTACCCATCTACCTTACATAGACTCGAGTCGCGTCCTCAACCCATGTAGTATCATCCGGTTCATGTTCTCTACCTGTCCATTGCTCTGGGAGTGCACTACTAATGCGAAGACGAGCTTAATAGATAGGTCCGAACAGAACTTTTTGAAGCGTTTGTTGTCGAACTGCCTCCCGTGGTCCGTAATTATTGCCCAAGGGATTCCGAATCGGCAAACCACTGCTATCCACACAAAGCGCGTAATGTTCCGCTCTGTTATGGTGGCTAGTGGTTCGACCTCTACCCACTTAGTAAAATAATCTATTGCTACCAACAAAAACTTTTTTTGGCCAGTCGTCTATGGCAGAGGTTTGAGGATGTCTATCCCCCACTGCGTGAAGGGGCAAGGACTGGTCAGAGGGGAGAGTAGATTAAAGCGTACGTGTGGTACTACTGCGCATCTTTGACATCTGTCGCATCGTTTGACGAGCTCGAACACGTCCTTTTTCATTGTGGGCTAGTAAAATCCCTGCCGCATGACCTTGTGGGCCAGAGCCCTACTGGCAAGGTGGTTTCCGCACACTCCTTCGTGGATTTCCCGTAGTATGTACTCCCCTTCCTCGTTGCTTAGACACCGAAGGTAGGGCAGTGTTAGGGATCACCTGTAGAGCTCCCGGCCCATCGGTGTGTATCTTGCAACTTTCCTCCTCAGCTTTAGAGCTCCTTATTGTTCTCTAGTAGGGATTTGTCCTGAAGGTATAGGAATAGAGACGCTCTCCAATCGTCTTCGCTAATTTTGGACTCTACTGAGTTAATTATGTCCTCGTCGTATGAGGGTCTCCCTATTCGTTCAAGATAAATAGAGTCTTTCCATTCCGAATTGGTTGTTGAGGCCAATTTTGCGAGTGCGTCCGCCTTTTTGTTCTTTTCCCTTGGTACGTGTTCTATGTCAAACTGAACAAATGCTTTTGTGTATTCTCGGGCCTTAAAGAGATATTTCTTCATTCTTTGATCCCTAGCCTCAAATTCTCCTTTCAGCTGCTCTACCACCAGCTGGGAATCACTCAATACCTTGATCTGTGCGACCCCTAATGCTTCTGCCAATCGTAGGCCTGCTAACAAAGCTTCATACTCCGCATCGTTGTTGGTTGCTCTGAACTCCAGCTTTAGTGCAGAAAGAGTTTCACTGCCGTCTGGGGCTGAAAGGATGAATCCAGCTCCCCCTCTAGAAGCGTTAGAGGATCCATCAACATGCAGTGTACATACGTCTGACTTAGTGGATGAATCGGGGAGCCACTCTGTTGTGAAGTCAGCGAGTACCTAGGCCTTGACAGCGGGCCTTGGTTGATACTGTATGTCGAACTCACTTAATTCGATTGACCACTTCGTCATCCTTCCCGAACTCTCCGGCCGCTGCAGAATTTGCCTCATTGGTAGGTTTGTTAACACAACTACCTTGTGGGCTTAAAAATAGGGCCTTAGTTTTCGTGCCGCACAAATGATGGAGAAGGCGGCTTTTTTCGCCGAGCAATAGTTCTTTTCGGCTCCACTCAACACCTTGCTAGTGTAATATATGGGCTGATGCTTCCTGCCTTCTTCCCGTACCAGGACCGAGCTGACGATATTTTCCGTGGATGCTATATATAGATAGAGGTCTTCCCCATTCTTTGCCTTTGTCAAGAGAGGAGGGGATCCAAGGTATTGCTTAAGCTGTTCGAAGGCTTTGGCCTGCTCCTTCCCCCATTCGAATCCTCCCTTCTTCCGTAGTGCTCTGAAGAAAGGTAAACCTTTGTCCCCTGAGCAGGAGACAAACCTGCTGAGGGAGGCTATCCTACCAGTCAAAACTTGGATCTCCTTTTTAGTCCTCGGAGCTTCCATTTCCAGTAGCGCTCGTATTTTATCCGGGTTTGCTTCTATACCTCTATGAGTCACCATAAAGCCCAGGAACTTTCCTGTAGAAACGCCGAATACACACTTCGATGGGTTCAGTTTCATGTGGTACCAGTGAAGAAGCTCGAATGTTTCCCTCAAGTCTTTACAATGTTGCCCTGCTTCCATGCTTTTTACCAACATATCGTCTATGTACGCCTCCATTGTTTTTCCGAGCTGATCTTTAAAGATTTTGTTCACCAACCTCTAATATGTGGCCCCTGCATTTTTTAAGCCAAAGCGCATCACCCGGTAACAATATAAGCCCCTTTCGGTGATGAAAGAAGTTTTTTCCTTGTCATTTCGACTCATAGGGATTTGGTTGCACCCTGAGTAGGCATCCATGAAACTGAGGAGCTCGTGCCCTGAGGTCGAGTCCACTAGTTGATTAATTCGAGGAAGAGGGAATTTGTCCTTCGGGCACGCCTTATTCAGGTCCGTGAAGTCTATGCATGTGCCCTATTTTCCGTTTGGCTTCTTTACTAGAACAACGTTGCTCAGCCACTCCAGGTAGTCTACCTCCCGGACGAAGTTGGCCTGCACTAGCTCTGTCACTTCCTCATCGATTATTTTGATCCGCTCCATTGCGAAGCTCTTTTTTTTTTATTTCACAAGTCGGTGATTGGGGTCGACCTGCAGCCTGTGCTCTATGACTGTAGGATCAATGCCGGGCATATCTGCGGCCGACCAAGTGAACAAATCAGCGAATTTGTCCAACAGTTCGCTCAGTTCCGCTCTCAAGGTGTTAGGCAGGTGACTTCCAATCTGTACACTTCTCTCCTAGTGGTCCTTCAGGTGTATATGCCTGATGTCTTCATCTACTATACTAATTTGGGGATATTCTCCCCTCACTTCTAGATCTTCCACCATTAGAGTTTCTCTAACTTCCATCTTCCCTTTCAGGGCCATTACATAGCAGCTCCGAGCAGCGGCCTGATATCTTTTGGAAAATCCAATCCCTTGGGGTGTTGGGAATTTGATTTTGAGGTGGTATGTTGATGTTATAGCGCGAACTGCGTTGAGGAAATGGCGACCCAAGATGACATTGTACACCGAAGGTCAGTCGACAACAAGGAATTTCGTCAGTGTCGTGACTTGCTGCGGGTTCGTCCCCATTGTCACTGGTAACATAATTATTCCCAAGGGGTGAACAATGTCTCCTCTGAATCCTACTAGGGGGGTCGAGATCGGTTTGAGTCGTTCCTTGCCAATCTTCATCCCGACTAGGACCGACCAGAACATGATGTTAGCTGAGCTCCCATTGTCTATCAATATGTGTCTAACCATGTAATTGGCCACAAGTAGGGAGAGCACCAGGGCATCATCATGTGGCTACTGCACCCCTTCTTTGTCTCCGTTGTCAAAAGTTATGACATCATCTTTTTTGTTTCGTTTGCTACTAGTTCCCCCTTTCTCCATTGATAGCACCTATTTAGCATATCTTTTGCAGGCACTCCCGCTATCTCCTCCACTAGCGGATCCTCCGAAGATCACCGCGATCTCGCCTATGACCTGCTCGTCTTTTTATTTTACGCCATGCCTTCTCTGTTCGAGAGGTTCCCGCACGGGATCTTCTCTTTTCACAAACTTTGACAGGTGTCCTCTTCTTATTAGGACTTCGATTTATTTCTTTAATTGAATGCATTCTTCTATCTCGTGGTCGTGATCCCTGTGGAATGCGCAGAACTTGGACATGTCCCGCTTATGAAGAGGTGTTCGCGTGGGATTAGGCCGCGAGATGTAATCCTTCTTTCTTATTTGCATCAGTAATTCCGAGCGCGGTATGTTCAGGGGTGTGTAGGTGGAGAACTTGTTGTGTTGTCCTCTCATCTTTTGACCAGCGTGTAGCGCACTAGTCTCGTGTCTTTTTGCCGATCTATAGGAATCTCCTATTTCCTTGCTATTGTTTTTCCTTTTCCGCTCTATGCGACTTCCTTTCGTATCCATCATCTCCTCCAGATTGATGTACTTTTGCACTCGAACCATCAGCTCCCCCATGTCTACCGGCGACTTTTTTCCCAGCGAGTATAAGAAGCTTCCAAGCTGGAGAGCCATTGTCAGGGCTGCTAAGGCCACCCCCATGTTTAAGTTGCGGATTTCTAGGGTTGCCGTGTTGAAGCGATGCATAAAATCTTTCAGGGTCTCCTACTCTCCTTGCGCCATACTCATGAGATGGCCAGTTGTTTTAGCAACTCTCCTGCTGCTAAGGAAGTGGCCAGTGAAGAGTTGTTCCATGTCTGAGAAGGAACTGATGGATCCGGGTCGCAGCGTTCAGTACCAATCTCTGGCAGTACCCTTAAGGGTGGTCGCAAAAGCTCGACGCATGATTGCGTCTGGAGCCCCTTGCAACTGCATTAACATTTTAAAATTATCCAGATGATCAATTGGGTCAGATAAACCTTCGTACTTGTCAAAGGTGGGCATCTTGAATCTACTTGGCAATGGAGCCTCCATGATTTCTTTATTGAATGGCGGCTCCGAAGACCTCAGGGATGCTTCCCCATAGTAGGGTTTGGTTCCGCCCTCTTTCATCATCTTCTCTATATGATTTATCTTTTTGATTCTTTCTTCGAGTTCCGTAGATCTTTGTTGGTTGACGCCCACACTGTTTGCATCTTCTACCTTCTTGTTAACATAAGTTTTCTCCTCGTTCTCCACTGGTTTGTTAGCCTACTTGTCTGCGCTGGGGTTCTCTTGCGGTTGGTGGAGGACGTGTCCTTCTTGACTCTTTTGTTGTAAGAGTTGGCTGAGCATGTCCTTCATTTCCTTTTGGAAAGCGAGGAACTCCTCCCTACCAACACCAGTTGACTTAGTAGGCGCGGAATGAATGGATTGGGATGATCCTTTTGCGGCAGGGATGGAGGTAGAACTGTGGGAGGTCGGCATTGTTGGAAGGTCGAAAGTCGAGAGCAAGATATGATCGCCTCTTAAAAGCTGTTCCCACAGACGGCGCCAACTGTTGCAGGATAAAAATAGCCAGATGCTCCTTCGACTCCCGTTGACCTGAAAGAGGAAGAAAAGAAAGGCTTGGAGGACCCGAAGTGTACTCTGGGGGATCACTCCGATGCCTAAGTAAGAGGAATGCTTTTAGAGAGGCTGAATGCAACAGTATAATTGTGTTGAATGACTTACCTTGGCCTTTTCTCCGAATCTCTTTTTATAGGGGCTCAAGTTGACTGTAGGTTGGCTCGAATTTATTGCGCGGGGGCGTGAATCGCTTTCCAGCCATAAGTGCGTGCACCTATTACTCGGCTATTAAAACCGCTGGCGTGGATCTCTCCTCCTCTTGATTGGGTTAGTGTGATTCTATTGAATATTTATGAACTCATAATCTTATTCCACACTTGCTTGGTCCCCATTCGAGTTGATGCGTTTGGTTTGAACCCCTTGGTCCAAAATGTGTCAACAAAATGAAATTGGATGGAGTGGATTTTGAAATTGGATGGAATGGAATTGTAAATCTTTATCGCTTGATTTCTGCATTCTCTTCATTTGAATTTTCGTTACATTTTGTTTCCAAACAAATCCTGACATAAATGTATGTCGTGTTGCAAATAATATTGTACAATATTTTTATAAGGGTAGGTGTTATTGACACTCTAAAAGATATTATTGGCATTTCATATTCGTTTTATCACGTATTAAATTACAAATTTATCCTTTGAGTTTTTGCAAGTGAAAAGGGAAAATAGAGGACAAATTTGTGGTTTCATTGAAAAAATAAAGGGGTAAAATTGTCCTTTGATACACATGTAAAAATAAATGTTGACTACTAAAGATGTAACATCCTCAAAATTCTTACCATTTTTTTTATATATATGTCTGTATCTGTGTATCTACACCCATACCTAAGCAGCAGAAACACAGATCATACAACCATTCACATATATATTATACAATACTAGAATCCAGTATATACAGACCATAACCATACAAAAATACCCCTCCAGCATCATCCACTCAAAAATATACACAACTCTGTCAAAAACTCACTCTATAACCAGGGTAATCAAACTACTCTCTATCTACGAGCCTGATCTGCTCGCCTAAATGGTTCACCTGAAAAATGTTAAAGTAATGGGGTGAGTCGACGCTCAATAAGTGGAAATATGTTACTACTAGTGCGTGGCAACTAAGTTAAGAATACCTTTAAATAACAACTGAATTGTAATACAATAAATAATCTATAAAGCATATCTTTCTTTTCATAATTTAAAATATAACAGTATCATTTATATTTTCTATTTTTCATACTGCTAATATCATACTATAATCATCATATACTATAAAGCTGTATACATATACATAACTGTGCTTATCCCTGGAACTTTGTATGTCATGATTTGACCCCTTATGACAGGGTTGTGCAGCCCGTAGGCGGGACTTCATCTGGTCGACCCTTTAGATAAGTCAATATACTCTATACTACCTCAATTCGACCAAACTGCATCCACTCCTAGGCTCGGTACTTTCTACTACCTCGTCAAACCGGCCCCCTCCACCCAATGATTTGGGGAGCTGCATACTCTTCGAGCACGGTCGACGGTACCCTACTATCTAAGATATGTGGTTGGACTCTATCTGTATATAGTAACAGTACCGTGCTCTGTAATCTATATTTGTACTATATCTATCGGTAATCTTCCCACAAGGATCTAATACTATATACATATATACATATATACTCTTTTACTATTTTCAGCATGTTTTCAGAATTACCATAATGCTATCTTTCTGTACTGTAAATACTGTAATCTCTGTATATTGTATCTGTAGCATCTTGATGCTATCTCTGTATATCTGTCTGTATACTCTATCTATATACTCTGTCTGTATACTCTATATGTTATGGTAATAGGAAACATGTCATACTATAACTTTGTATATACTGTTCTGTATAAAGCTGTGATATATATATATATATATATATATATATACTGATTTGAATATAACTATATACATGTATATATATATATATATATATATATATAAATATATATATGTCTATATCATCAAAATATTCATATAAAAGCTGTATATGCATGTAAATTTCTCTGTATAATATCTGTGAATATATATTTATATCTGTATATTTTGTATGACTCCATATACTGGGAAAAACTATTAAACTATATATACTATCTATATCTGTGTATTTAGTATAGTATGATACATTATAAAAGTTGTATAAATTCTTCATCACATGAAAATCTACTTAGGTCACATAAGTATTTAAACTCATATTCTGTAAATACTATATAATAAACTATTATAAATATGTGTCTATGAAATCTCTAATAGCATTATGAAAACTCCTAGTATAGCATATTTCCCTTACCTTAACTCTGAAAAACCCCTATAAAATTCTGGTTCTATACTTGGAGGGTTCCTAACTCAACATCCTGAAAACATAATCCCCCATAACAAAATATCAGTATTTTCTTACCTACAACATTTTTTATAATTGAGGGAAAGACAAATTCTAAATAAAATGTCTTACCCTGAGATTGGGACGAAATCCAACCCAAATTTTCCAACGATTAGTTTCGGTAGACTTGCAAAGAACTTTGTCAGGAGCGTTGTGGTAGCCTTAGATCTTCAATCAGGCGAGAAACAAGCTCGGAAACGAAGAGAGAAGTGAGAGAGAGACGTAGAGAGAGAGAGAGAGAGAGAGAGAGAGAGAGAGAGAGAGGAGAGAGCAGCGTTAAAAATGGATAAAAATCCAAGTTTTAGCTATTTATTGGACTGGACTTATCGATGAACCACATCATCTCGTCGATGAGTCCTTCAATAATTTCGTCGACTAAATCCACTCCTCGTCGACGAAATTTAGTTTGCTCAAAAACCTCTTTCGGTATTTTCTCGTCGACGAGACATGACTTTGTCGACGAAGTCCCTTATACACTTATCGACGAATCCCCTGTATTTGTTGACGAAATCCTGTGGAAAATCTTTCGGGTTATTTTTCCAAAATGCAATGTCGTCGACGAATGCGAGCGTTTGTTGACGAAACCTGCTGCCTCCTTTCATTTTTGTTTCCATTTTCCTCTCTCTCTCTCTCTTAATATTTAAATATCATTATTTTTTTTCGGGTCCTTACAAAAGATATCTTTTGGAATGCCAATAATGATCCCCTCTTTATAATTCTTAATAAAATTTAGATATATTTTAAAACAAATTAATTATATATTGACATAATTTAATTTACAAATGTTAAAATATTAATATATAAATTTTTTACAAATTTATATTTTTAAAAAATTTAAAAAATAAACATGAATATGAGATAGTTATGTAAATAAAAGTACATGGAAAATTTTTGAAGTTGTATGTGATTGAAAGGAATTCCTTAATTAAAAGTATGCCAATATTAAATTTTAATATTACACAACTTTATGTGGAGCCGTGCAGTTTTCCTCAATTTGGTGGTGGCTTATCAAAATTGATGTTTTGGGTCATAAAAAAAAATAATAAGTTTTCTAATTATGGTTCATACATTTTTTTTTTTTCATTTTTTCAAGGAAAAGAATACTAATATAGGAACTCTTTTAATGAACATATTAATAAGTTTATTAATTATGGTTCATTGACAAAAATTTAATAATTGTTATTTCTTGTTTAATTAGAGATCAAAGAATTAACGAATTACTAAAATTTTTAGTAAATTTTTTAAAAAATATTTGAATGGGATAGTTCACGCTTTACAAAAATTTCAGTAAACTTGAGACAAAATTACTTAATATTTTATGTTTATGTTGTTATTTTTTAATCAAATGAATTTTTTTGAGGTTCATGCACCAAGCATGCAATTAGTAGTTTGCTCCAAAATCCAAACCCCCCTCCACTCTCTCTCTCTCTCATATAGAAATCAGGGCCAGGAGCCATTTCTCGGTCTATCGACTTAGGAATTCGAATTCTTCCCCCTCTCCATATCTGTGAATTTTGACAATGGACAGCTTACCGACGACGTCGAGGCCTGAGAGACGATGGAGATCGAAGAATCTTCAAACGAGCAAGTCCTCCGTCGTCATGGCTTTCTTTTCTTGCCTTGCCTGGCTCTACGTCGCGGGCAGGTCTCTCTCTCTCTCTCTCTCTCTCTCTCTCTCTGAGTTCTTCGTTTGGTTGTCGAGAAACCTGTGGAAAGTGATAGAAGATCGAAGAAATTTTCGAATTTTGCGTTTTGTGTTCTTTTTGTTTCTGAGAAATTGAAGACTTGATTCAGCAAAGCCTGATATAGTTGTCTCAGGTCTTAAAAAACCTAGTACAAAATTTTAATTCCGATATTTCCCTACATTTTCTCAGCGAACAACTATTTTTTATCACTTTAATTTGCTGCAACATGTGGATCGATAATCTATTTACGCTATATTGTTCCGCTTTCCTTAAAATCACGTTTTTTTTTTCTTTTTTTAATTATCACCGTTATTTAATTGCTTATTTATTTATTCGCTTGAGGAATTTTAGGTTGTGGCAAGATTCAGAGAACAGAACGTTGCTGGCTGATCTTCTTAGGATGAACTCGGGCCAGGTTTGTTTCAATTCGAAATGTTCTTAAAAAAAAAAGTCAAAATTTTGAATGATGAAAGCAATCTCACTCCATTTGGACATTAGAAAACATAGAACTTAATTTTGGCTTGTGGAGTGGAGGTTTTTGGTTTGTGGGAGCAAACTCAGCAGAAAGCATAACCCCCCTCCCTCCCCCTCCTTATAATTGTTTCTCTATTGTTCCTTCCATTTTCTCCAAGGCTAAATAAAGGATTGCTGACATGATGTTCTTATTTTTTTATTTTTGATACTATCTAGTGTTTGCTTAATTGTTTTCTGTTTGTTTATTCTTGCTGGTAGAGACCAAAGGTTCTTTCCGTTGAAGATAAGCTAATGATCCTTGGATGCAAGTGCGTTCTGCCAGTATCTGTTCTCTTTCATTTTTACCCAGTTCTAAGGGTTGGAGATTATTATTTTGTTGATATACTGTAAAATCATTCTAGTGTTTTGTGTTCATGGTGGTGATTTTTCAGAGATTTGGAGAAGAGGATTGTGGAAGCTGAGATGGACCTAACTTTGGCAAAGAGTCGAGGATACCAGTCGAAGCAAAGTGGTTCATCGTCAGGCCAGAAGCTTCTCGCTGTTATAGGAGTTTATACTGGATTTGGTAGTCACTTGAAGCGCAATGTGTTTCGAGGCTCTTGGATGCCAAAAGGTCTGTCATGATTTTGTGCCAAACTAAGTTAATCGTGGATAGCAGTGTTGGACAATGCATATATGTCATTACACTGCTGTTCTTTAGATTCATTCAATTGTTTATACATAACTTTTATATTTAATTTTCGTTTTGGATATGATGGTGTTCTCTACTTCATTGCTCGTTTGATGATCTGGCTTGATTAAGTGCAATTTTTTTTCATTGTGACTCTTAGTGGCATTTGGCACGCAGAATCAACAGGTTCTTGAAAATACTCATTAAGTCTCGAACATACCCATGTTTGGTTCACGTTTTATAACTAGGAATCCTATTCTTAGGAATGGTTCATATTCTCATGACTTTCTTAATGCAATGGTGCCCCACCCCTATTTAAATATGTGGCTTTGTGGATTCATAACT